>NW_024581093.1:17127310-17133886 GCF_017639235.1 Corvus kubaryi | reverse complement strand
ACACAGAGGCATCCTACAGAGCACAGAAACATCCTACAGAGCACAGAACCATCCTATAGAGCACTGAGCCCTCCTACGGAGCACAGCATTGTCCTACAGGACACAGAGCCACCCTACAGGGCACAGCGCCATCCTACAGGGCACAGCGCTATCCTACAGGGCACAGAGCCACCCTACAGAGCACAGAGCCACCCTACAGGGCACAGCGCCATCCTACAGGGCACAGCGCTATCCTACAGGGCACAGAGCCACCCTACAGAGCACAGAGCCATCCTACAACAGGGCCATAGCAGCACCAAGAGCATGGACGTAGGGCATGGCTTGTGCTGTGCCCAACGGTGCATTGTAAAACCCCCTAATTCTGACTGGATTAATTGACATGCCTTTTGCACAGCAGATTCAGGTTTCTGATGCTGGAGCAATGGCTGGGTGGTGGGAGAAGTGGACAAATACGTTCAGAAGTCTGCTGGCTGCTTTTCAAGTGAGATCACAGTGTACTCAAGCTATTTACCACCAAACTCTTTAAAGAATTAAAAGCTGTGCATAACCCTGAATATTCCAAGGAGACTATTGCTGGCAAAGTGCTCTCAGCCATAACAGATAATCAGAAACTTTAGCGAAAAAAGCTTTGCTATTAACTCTACCTCAAAATAAAAAGGGCATCTGTACTTGACTGTAATAAAAAACTAGTGCAAAATGTCTGCATGGTAATAACAGAGACCACAGTTTTAATGAGAGTTGGGGAAAAAGAAAGAGTAGAATTTCTGACTGTTTATTTGCCCTTGGTGGATTATGAGATGAAATGAAAGTCCCTGTTTTTTTTAGCATGGAGGTCAGCTTGGAGTCGTGCTAATAAAAGAGCATTAGACTCCCAGTGCACCTATAAAACCCAGAGCCTAAACCAGCCCTTCCCGTGCAGTGTAGGAAGCCAGATGCCAGTGATTCACTGCAGACACGGCCCCTATCACACGTTCCAGAGGTGAACCAGACCCAGGAACAGTCGGCTACTCTGTTTGCTTGGGGCTCTGGGGGTTCCTGGAATCGTCCATCCCCGCCAGCCCAGGCTGTGTCCTTTCCTGTGACCCTCCGCGTACCCTGCAGGTGTTATCGCTCTCTGCTCCCAGTTTGTGTTGGCTGCACAGTCTGAGGGCAAAATTTATGAGATATTCCTGGGAGCCAGAAGCTGGAATAGCCACTGATGGATGAGAGATTTAGGGCTCCCTGCCCAGTGGATGGGACACCTGGGCTGCCCTGGCAGCAGTGTGGGTGAGCCAATGCAGAGCTGCATCTGCCAAGAGAACGATGTGCTGTGACTGCACCACCAAAACCACCACCTCTGGGGCCAGAAAAAACATCTTTTACTTTAGGGAGTCAGGAAATGGGGGATAGAAGCATTTCTAGGAAAGGGGCCTGCCTGGAAACACCAGGCAGCAGGAGAAGGAGGAGGAGCTCATCTTAAACCCTCCTGGTCTCCCTGAGCTTTATTCTTTGTCTTGAAAGCTCTTTCAGAGAAGAGTGGGAGGAGAAAAGATCCAGGCAAACTGCATTTGGTCTGATCGGTTCAATGTCCGATGGGATGAGAAATCAAAGTCTACAAGGCAAGCAAGATAATCTGTGTGTGTGTGAGGGTGTGAGAGGGACTCAGGCCTCAATGCTCACCTCAGCCACCACTTTGATTGCACTGCCATGAGGGACACCCAGCTCCAGAGCACAGCACAGGGCACACATGGATGTGGGGAGCAGACTGGTTTCTGTGCCACAGGAAAGGGCTGCTCTACACCCTGGTGAGTGGGACCAGCTCCATGGAAAGGCCCTGCAGGTCTGTTGAGGGTGCAACATTTGAAAGGACCCAGATCCCTGCTGACTTCAAATGTTACTTTGCAGCTCTTAAAATCCCTTTCTCTCACGAGCCCATTGATCTTTAAGAAGAGTGACAGACCCCTGGAAACTTTCATCTACTCTCTGCTGGGTTCCTTCCCAACCCTCTTGTGCTCCAGGGCTCCCCATGGGCTCAGCACATCACTGAGCAGAATCAGGCAGGTCAGAGCATTGCTAGCAAACAGGATAAATCCTTCCAGTCCTTCCTTCAGGAAAGCTTCTGTGCTCGCAGTGGAATGGCAGGGAAGCAGCGTCCAGCTGGAAACAGGCTCTTGCTCTTAATGGGCCAAATTCAGAGTTATTTATCTGGCAAAGAGTTTCCATCTCTCTCAGAAACTTAAAAATGAGTCTGTCAGGTTGAATCCCATCATCACTTAAACTCAGAAGACTGCAATGTTTGTGTTGTTTTATTAGCCTTGAGTTCTGACACCCGAGCTCCTCCTCTCCTCCCAGTTCTCCAAGCAGAACTCAGTGTGCTTTTTTGACTCTATTCATGCTACTCACAACAAAGGGCACATGCTCATTTTGTCTGGTTTTTTTGTTGTTGTTTTCCCTGAAAGATGGTGTTTTCTTTCTTGATCTCTTTTAGATTTCATTTAAAACCTGTTCTGTTTGCCACCCTGAGCACTCTATTAATATCCCTGCCACAAACATCCACAAGTCAGTGTATTCTCTCCCTTAAGAAAGTTTAATTTGGTTCAGTTAAAGATCATTGTTGGCATGGAGGAGCAGAATATCACCCTCACCAGTTTAATGAATAAACAGGGTAAATACTAAATCACTGCTCACTTCTGCAGGTCCCTCTGGTTCACTTGCAGGAGCTGTGAGGAGCATGGGGATTGTCTATGAGGGCAAAGTTCCTGAAGTTTAGGGCCCTTATGCAGAAAAATGGTCAGATGAATCACTGAAGCTACTCTAGGGAGAAAGGTGGCCATATGCAAATTTAATGCAGAATGGCCTCACCCTGCCAAGGAAAAGAGAAAGAAAACCACAGAGGGTTTTAGGGGCTGCCAGTGCATATTATTCAACTTTCATTAAGTCTCTTAAGAACAAGCCAGAGAATTGAATTTGGATTCTTGCTGCAAAGCTAAACTGCAGCCCATCTGTTTTCCATCCCAGACAATGGATGGACCGAAATTTATGCAACAAAAATTTTGCCTAGGATTTGAAGGTTTAAGTCACAGTTACCTCAAAACCTGGTGCATCTTCACTGCTTCAGGGCTGTATTTTAGGGGAGATCTTTGCATTCAGGCTTCTCCTGGCTGTATTTGAACACTGCCTGAGATGATTCAGGAGTTTTGCTCGATGAACGGGTGCTGTGATCCAAGGCCCATCTGGCTTGTTTTGGAGTGTGTAAAGGTCAGTGCTTCTGTTAATACAACTCGTACAAATACTTCCCTGCCATCTGACGATGTTCCTCCTCATTCAGATTGGCAGCCATTCCCCCCCCCACAATCTGGAATTTCCTCCCAACGTGGGCTGTTGAAGTGGGGATGATCACAGTTTTAAAATCAAAGGTTGAATGCTTCTGTTGAGTTATACTTGGAAGCAACCATGTTCTGTACAGTGAGAACATCCCATATGGAAAGGACATATGTGTTGGAGACAATAATACATAAATAGTGGGTACAATTTTATATAACCCTTACATTCTTACGGCTGTTACATATAATTCTCTAATGGACAGGTGAAATACATTGCTTCAATACTGATATTTGAGTCCATATGTTGAAAGCTTACACAATAAATAGGGAGCTTTAAAGACAGATTTAGCTGTACATAATTTTTCAAACAATTGCACTGACGTAACTCGAAAACCCTGCTGGGCTATCCTTATACAATAGCTGGAAACAGCACTGGAACCTCACACTGAAGATCTGCTTGGACACACACATACAAACATTCATAATTTGTCAAATATAAATTATTTAGACTGATTTTTTCCTGGTTTAGTTAAAAAAACCATCAGATTTTGGAGTAATAAAGCAGGTGAAAAGTTTCAGCAAAAAGGTAGAGCTAAGATGAAGAGAATCCTGACAGTAGTTTTATTATGAAATGTCAGCATTGCTCAGGCTTGGGGCTGGGCTGGGGGAGCAGGATCCTGGACAATCATGTCCATGTCGTCACTGATCCTGCCCTAAGAAAACCCATCCCAGTGTAGAAGATGCCTAAGCCTGGGTGGGGAGGAGGGGAATAAAACTCAGTTTACAGATGGTCAGTGAAGACCTGTTAGCACTTGGCAGCTAAATTCTCTCAGGAGTCTGGGCAGACGATTCTCCCATCCTGTCCTTGTCCTCCCCAGGCTCAGCATCAGCCCCCACAGAGGAGCCTGAGCACTGAGCTGTCTGTTTAAAACAGGAAAGGGTCAACATGATGACATTTCTGCCTATTTGAAAGGAGATTAAATAGGTTTTTTTTCCTAAGTAGTCATTTTATGAACTTGCATTACCCAGTTTCAGAAGTTAAGGAACAGTGATGATGCATTTCATGTTCACATTAAGTTAGCTACAATATTTTTTTTCCTCATCATCACTGTATTACTTCACAGAACTTCCCAGAAATTAGGGAAATGTTTGTTTTCCCGCTAATGACTAAAACTATTGTGGCTGAAAAAATTATTATTCTGATTTTTCGTCTCTGTTTTTTTCATTTTTGTGTCAGTGAATACAAAACACTGACATTGCTTTGTGAGAACCTTTTGGGGAGGCAGTCTGGGGATATATGTTATTCTCTTAACATATGTTCCCTGGAAATTAATCACCTATGAGATGAAGAACCTAATGGTTTGTGGTCATGCAGTATTAAGGCACACTAAGCACTGAAATGGAGCTGCTTTTTTTTCAGCACTACTGTGATAACCAAAAAGCCTTAGAAGAGAAACCCACATTTTTATTCTATGCTTTTTCATATATCTGATTAAAAATTAGCTGAGTGCTTTAACTGAGCTTGGTGCCAGTGGCTTATAAAAGAACCATTTTAAAGACTTCAAAGCTCTTTGGTGCCTAGTGGAGGCTTCAAAAGACCCTAAATCTGGTGTCCTTTTTTCCCCAAAGCATTTCCCAAGATCCTCCTTGTAAAAGGATCTGTGCTCCATGAACCTTTCTGCAAGTTTCCATCTTCTTGTGAAACGAAGCAATTTTTTGTTTGCTTGTTTGTTGTTTGTTTTCTATCTAAATAATCCAAAATGCCGTCAAATAAATGGCAAAAAAAAATCCTACATTGAAAGAAAACCAGTGGCCAAAGGCCAGGCTGTTAAAGAATAGTTTAACACTGCAGGATGGGAACATTTTAACCAGCATGGCCAGGCTGTTAAAGAATAGTTTAACACTGCAGGATGGGAGCATTTTAACCAGCATGACCAAACTGAACTGCACTCAGGAGTGAGGGTACATCTCACCCATCAAGTGATTCCTTAATCAACAATTCTGCAGCTTTACAGCCTTGAGAAACAAAGAGTCTGACTTCTTCATAAGCTTACAAACCGAATTACCTAGAAAACCCTTCACTGATTTTTGATAACATTCTTATTACAGCCATTATTGACATGGTCAGGCCTTGACACAAGTTTAGTGGGGATTTTCATGGTGTCCAAAAATCAAAGAGCAAATTTCCATAGGTTCCCTCCACAAGCCATTAGAAAAGCAATGGGGAAGGGCTGAAAAGAGCCTTTTTGCACCCTCCTCCTCAACTCTCAGTGTACCAGCTCTTATCCAGCCTTCTTCTGCATCACTGAATATTAACTAATTAATTAATTAATTTGTAAATTGAGCCTCACTCTGGCTGGTTTAATGAGCAGAAATGGTAAAGCAACAAGCAAACGAGCTAAATAAGAGAATTTCCTGGAAGCCACCCAAATTGGATGCAACGTTTTACTCACTGCGACGATGACCCTTCACTCTTACCCCGTCTTCCGAGCCCTGCAGGGAGGAACTGTCACTCAGTGACGCACAGAATTCCTGTGGCCCTCAGAGCAGGCTTGGCTGAATCTGCAAGTCATCCTGTGCATTATCTGTTACGTCTTTCCCTTTAAAAATATTCAGAGATACTGTGAGGCTTCTTCCACAAGTCATTTCCAAGTCCAAAATTTGCTTTTCTTTTTTTTTTTTTTTTTAATGTACATTGACTCACTCTGACACGTGCACAGAACTTCAGATTTCCACCAGATTACTGTATCTTTTGGCAGCCTGCAGCTATTAAACTGCTTGTGTTTTTATAGGATAGACTAATGGTATTGATAGTCCTTAAACATTGCTCCTATAGCAACTGTGGAATTTTTGGGGTGCTCCAAGGAAGCAGGAATTTAAACACCAGTGAGAATTAACCTGTTGTTGAAAAAGTTTGAATTGGTGTGGAGAGAAAGAGGGAGGGAGGGAGGAAGGAAGGAAGGCAGGAAGGAAGGCAGGAAGGAAGGCAGGAAGGCAGGAAGGCAGGAAGGAAGGAAGGAAGGAAGGAAGGAAGGAAGGAGAAAGAACTTACCGAAAACCCCATATCTAAAGCTTTGTTTATCATGACTGCCATAACAGAATCTCCAAATACCAATTTCTCTTCCCATCCCTCACATTCTGAAGCAGCTGCATGACTGGTTCTGGCCTCTCTTGAACATCACCAGACTGAACATCTTTGTGAATGTGTCTTTAGCTCGCTCTTTCTTTTCCTTCCTTCCTTCCTTCCTTCCTTCCTTCCTTCCTTCCTTCCTTC
>NW_024581093.1:17050292-17127300 GCF_017639235.1 Corvus kubaryi | reverse complement strand
TTCCTTCCTTCCTTCCTTCCTTCCTTCCTTCCTTCCTTCCTTCCTTCCTTCCTTCCTTCCTTCCTTCCTTCTGTCCTTTCTCTTGAGGCCACAGAAAAAAGGAAAACTGTCTCTAAAGGCTTTAAAAAAATTAAAAAGACCTTACATTTATCATTTTTTAAATCTCAGGGTTTTCAGCTCAGCAGTTTAGTAGGTCTGACTCACCGCTTTTATCTCTTGGGGATGGCAGTTTGGGAAGCAGATTTCATTACAATAAAAGAACAGGTGCCATTCATATCCTTAACATTTTTTTAATATCACTGCATAACATACATCTGCCGTACTGCAACTACACAAAACAGAAGCCCTAAGGACTATTTGCTGATTATTCCACACCATTTTTCTTAAGAGCAGGACTGTTCCCCTGTTCTGGTCAAACTCTAATTAACAGAGCGATAGCATCACTGTAGCATTGTGCAATTCCTATTTTAAATAATGTTCAGTGTGTACCACTGCCCTTTTCTGTCAAAGTATTACTGTGTGTTTTGGCACAAAGATATCTGCATTTCTATATCTTCTACCAATTTTACAAAGGTTTTATAAGGCTTAATGAATGGAAAATGCTTTGAAAAGCTGTAGATAAAAGGCAATTTTGAAGGCAGTCATTAGTAGTAAATACCCTCATCAGAATTTCTCTTGTTAATCCTTTCTGCTCTGGCTGTGCAGGCAGTGCTGACAGACCATTCCTCCAAGGTTATTCTAATGCCACCTTACAGACAACCACCCTGAAAGTCACTTATAGTCACAACCCTGCTGCCACCAGTGTCACCCGGCTCAGTTTAAATTGTGCGACCTTAACACCACAGAGCAATAGCAAAAAAAAAGAAATTCATGGACTTTCTACGAGTCCCGCCATTAAAACTAATATTGTGTAACTGGAAATCAACCGCTTCAATTAATGGGAATATATGGCCTCATTTCGTAGGCACAACCTTTCCATTTGAAAGCTCACTGACATATGGGTTCCCACTGGTGCTGTAATTACACCGTGCCTAAAAGTCATCATTAGTTTAAAGTGTGGAGGTGCCTTTTATATATATATGTATAATGAACAGTCTTGGTTACAAGCTCTTTTCTTTCAGCACCAGTTACAATGGCACTCATTCGCTGCGTTCCCAGTTCCTCCGTGGCTGCTCCATCCCCCTTGGCGTCAGCGGGGAATTCCAGGCTGACATTACCTGAGGACTGCTGGGTACAATGCCCCTCTTTAAAGCGCTCTGTGGCTGTAAGACAATGCAGCGTTGTTGTCCGTGGGGTCCAGGGTGAGGCCATTAAAGCTCTGCACCCCATAGTCCTGCTGGAATGGGAACGTTTATCCCACTGGATAATTGGGACTTCGACAAATGAGACGCTGACGGTAGCCTGGGGAGAGTGACTGTCAGAGAAGCAAGAGAGAAAACTGCCCTCCGAGCGCCTAACTGCACTGAGTTCCCCAAATTTGCATTTCTAAGGTCATTTTTAACAGTCATTCTAGTGAGAGATGCTCATGCAATGCTGTGGCACTGGGAGCATCTGGCTGTGTTTGATCAGGAGGTTGCCCGTATTGCCTCCAGATTAAGTTTTTGCCTTGCTTTTCTTTAATTAAATAAAAAAGGTAGGTTTGTAAGAACAATATTTTTAAGGTTTGGGGTGTGGACAAGTATGTATTTGCATCTTAATAATGGATGAAAGCCTTTACTTTGATCTGCAATGAGCACTTCATTTTGGATTTCAGTATTTCAACAACACTTGTATAGTTCAGAGGGAATGTTTACCTGAATTTGAAGTAAATTCCAAATGAAATCTTATGCAAATAGGAGCAGGGAGATATGTTTAAAGTCTGTCAAAACTAAAAGTTTTGATTTTTGTAAATCATAGTGTTTGGCTTTTTTGGGGGCCATGAGTATTTCAATGAAAGCAATATATGATTGAAAAATGCCCATCAATGTCAAGGGTCTGTATTCGTCACACACTTCCAGTAATCTGTGTTTTGGTTGTGCATTTGACAGCTGTGGGTCTTGTAGATCCTCTAAGCATTTTGTTTCCTCAGACAGCCCCTTTAACCCTGAAAACAGACCCCCCACACCCAGCCACATTTCCAAAGGAGCACCAGAGAGGCACCAACATTACTCAGATCGGAGCAATGGAGTGGGGACCATTTATTTTCCCTCACCATCCCACCAAATACCTAGGAAAGACCTGGAGTTCTTAAAAACATTTGGGCCTGAGGTCAGTGGAGATGGAAAAGCATCTTTTTATTGAACTACACAAGGTCTCATGAAGCAGCTGTCTTGTCACCTATTACGTATGAAATGATTTGTATCAGTCATTTTTATGTCTTCTCTCCTCAGGCAACTTCTATTTGGTGAGCAAAGCACCTGAGCAGGTGTTTTCCTGTGCTACAATGAGGCCTGGTGGTGTCACTGAAACGGCGGGAAAAACAAAAACTCTCCAACAACACTTTTAGTGACACTGCTTGTGAAGGCTTGGATGCAGCCTGGAATTCTGAGTCAGTTTGGGATTTGGAAAGCTACACAGGGCCATGTCAGGATTTGTGCTCACACTCTCTATCTTCCAAGGTGTGTGTGATGCTCTCCCGAAGCGGGCTTGAAGCTGCTCAGTCTCTGGCTGTTTTCTATTCTCTTTGCTGTTAATTATTTCTGGAATGTACTTGGCTGTTGTTCAGCCTCCTTTTCTGTGTTGTGGAGAGGATTGAAGGAGCCAGGCCGAGGGAAGGGACCATTCCTGCAGCGAGGGAAGGGCAGCAGCGAAGTGCTGTGTGGGAGGATGTCTCACAGTCAGGCACAGCCACCAGCACAGGCTTGGTGTGGATCCCACAGGAGCTCTCTGAGCTTCCACTGCAAGGAGCTGTAGGAAGGGGGGTGTTCCTGACTCATCCTTGCTGTGTGAAATATTTACGTGCACAGTCTGTGCACCCGGGTTAGCTCAGCCTGAGACGTGCCCTCAGCCCTCTGAGCCGCAGGAACGCTCCTCTCTTTTCCAGAGATCTCTTTTCAGTTAAGAAGTGCTGCTGTTTGCTTTGATGCACAGCTCTCCAGACCTTCACCCAGCTCCTCACTGCTAGCTCGGGAGCATTTCCCCAACTCACACTTGCTTCCTTTCCCTCCTGGGAGCACCCCATGATCCCAGCTCAGCCTTCCAGCACAGTCACCTACATTTTCCAGCCTCCAGTCTGCCTGAGCTGGGAATGCTGTCACACCAGCAGAGCACAACACAGATCCACTTGACCAGATTTCACCTGGTACAGCCAACTAAACTCCCCCAGGCCAGTCATTAGGCTGTGTTAATTATGGCAATCAGCCTACCCAGTCTGACCTAATTATAAATAATTAGCTTATCCCTTTATTTCCAAACCTCTTCCCTAGTGAGACGGTACTTTTAAGATTTTTAAACTAGCAAAAGTTCCCTCGCAGAGTTGCTTTTCAGGTGGAACAACCTTGGCATTAAAGGCCCAAGTCCATGAGAAAGGCATGGCCAGATCTCACAGACGTGGGGGAGAAGGAGCTGTCTTTTCTTCCTTGAGGAATTACAAGCCTTAATTCTTAAGGTACTTCACTCTTCTAGGGCATTTAGTGGGATTTTTAAAAATACCTATAGGTACCAAAATGCCCATTTGCCTAATAAAAATATTTTTTAATGCCTATTTAAAAATCTTGTGCTTTTGGATTAGAGTGCAGCCTCTCAGAACCATTGTAACAAGAAAGTGAGCATGGCACAATCATGCCCAGTTATGCCCAGCACCAAATAAGATCATTGCTCTCAGCACCCTCTGGACATAATTTGACACCAAAATGTTAAAAATTATTTTCTTTCAGTGAAAACATGCAACATTCTTATTTTTGCTGCTTCACAGCAAAGAATTGTCTATTTGCCTCTTGTCTCGAGTTAGACAGTAACTAATCCTCACCGGAAAGACCAACTCCATATGAAGCCCCGTGGCTTCCCAAGTTTATGTTTTGCTGCTGTCATTTAGGAAATGAGCCCTGCACACGTGGGTGGTGTGGGATCTCTCAGGAATAGCGCACTTGCAGGAAGTGGATGGTGTATCCTTGTAGCCTCAAAACATCACTCCAAATGACTCTTCCAATAAAAGCTCTTTGAGGACCTTTCTAAATCCTTCTTCCTGACCCAAAAAAATCATTTTTTCTTGAGTTCCTGTAGGTGATTTTCACTTGTGTCCATACCTCCATGCCAAGCAGGATATCCCTGAAATTTTTGCTCTTTTCCTGCAGTTCTCCCTCCATGGCCAACAGTTAATAGAGATTCCTGTGGAGGAGAGCACCCCTGGGACTTTAGGCTTTGCCCACCCACATCTGGGAGAGGTTGTAGGTATTTCCCCTCTCCAGACTCCATGCCAAGAACAACTTTATACTATCATGCCCTGAAGGACCTCTTCTCCTTACCTTTCCCACTGGAAATGATGCAGTTTAAGCCAGTCAGTGATGTCAGCCTAAAATCATTTTGAAATAATTCTCATTCCAAGGATTTGTGCTCCTGGCTCATTCACACTAAAGCAAAGTACTCCCAAATGTGTCAAAATTTCCTACTTTGAAAACTAAGTCGAAGCTCATTAAAGCCAATTTATTTTCCCCCTCCAATGGCTCCCAGGTTCTGTGGATCAACCCCTGTTTACAGAATTCTCCCCAGGCTGTCTCATGCCTTGCCTTGCAAACGACATTTGCAAAGTTTAAAGCCACCTTTATTTCTATGCAGGGCATTTACCAATAGTTAGATCTGTAAATAACAAAGCTCCCTGCCTGGTCAGGAAGGCAGCCTGTGTGATGACATTTTACTCCAGAAAAGTATTCCAATGACTTCAAGTGGAAGCTGACTGAAAAAAACCTACTTGCTCTTTGCTAGCAATTCTAAGCACAGTCTGGGGAGAAGATAAAGTTAACCTAAAATGGAATTTTTCTGTTTTGTGGAGTATGTGTTTCTGGACCCTTCATATGGCATTGGCACTGGGATAAATGGATGACTGGGCAATGCAAGTTCCTGCATTCCGTTCTGCTTTACATGGGAGAAATGTTCCTGGGTCATGGAGAGTGCCTTGTTACAGTAGATGTTTTGTGCCAATTATCACAAATAGCTCTCATTTGCAGAACAAGCTACTCTAACCAATCTCTCTGAGTTTTCCTTGTACCTCTGTAGTGTGAGCATTATTTTAACTGAGTACTGGGCTGTTAGATGTGCTGGGTGTGCTGGTGACACTGCTGGGATAGAGAAGTGCACTTTGTTCAGGATGGCAAATTATGGAATCATAGAATGGGTTGGGTTGGGAAGGACCCTAAAAACCATCTCTTCCCACCCCCTGCCATGGGCAGGGACACCTTCCACTGTCCCAGGCTGCTCCAAGCCCCAATGTCCAGCCTGGCCTTGGGCACTGCCAGGGATCCAGGGGCAGCCCCAGCTGCTCTGGGCACCCTGTGCCAGGGCCTGCCCACCCTCCCAGGGAACAATTCCTGCCCAATCTCCCATCCAGCCCTGTCCTCTGGCACTGGGAAGCCATTCCCTGTGTTCTGCCACTGCAGTCCCTGAGGAATTGTCCCTCTCTGGTTTCCCTGCAGCCCCTGCAGACCCTGGGAGGTGCTGTGAGGTCTCCACACAACCTTCTCCTCTGCAGGCTGAGCAGCCCCAGCTCTCCCAGCCTGGCTCCACAGGGGAGGGGCTCCAGTCCCCTCAGCACCTCTGTGGCCTCCTCTGGACTCTCTCCAACAGCTCCATGTCCTTCCTGTGCTGGGGGCACCTGTTCACAGGTGGCACCACACCCCAGCCCAGGTGAGGCCTCAGGATAGCAGAGTAAAGGCAGAGAATCCTCTCCCTCACCTGCTGTCTGAAGTATGGTATATTTTGGTAGCATAAAAGAATAAATAAAACCCTCCTGATACAAGCCCTCTGTTATGGATGATAAATTAAACCATACTTTAAAAAACCCCCAAACCTTGGCACACTTTAAGCTTCATTTCTCAGTGGATTCTTATTCTTGCTTTTATTCTAACCCTCTCACATCATCTGTCTTGTCTCTTGTTTTTGCCTGAGTACTACAAAATGCTCCTTTACTCTCTGGCTCCCCTTTGCAACCCATTATCCTGCCCCAGAGGGAGCTGCTGCCTATCTCCTGTTCCTTGCAGGAATTCCTGCATGCTGCTAACCTTTGCCTGCCTTGTACCAAGAGCTGCTCTCCGCTGTCTCTTATCTCTCTGATCCAGGCAGAGGTGTCAGAGTGTCCCAGGGAGCCATTAATCAACACCCCCCCTCTGCCATCAGTTCCTCAGAAGCTCTCTGAGAAACTGGAGTGCTTTTGGAGGTCTGCAGCAAACAGCACAAGAAGCTTTTACCACCAATATCTTTCATAGATCCTCTAACCTGATTGATGGTAATACTGAGAATTAAATATTTATGGCTTAGGGGCATGGGGAAGTTTTGAAATACATATTTTAAATCTGTGTGAAAGGAGCAATGTCAAGGCATGTCAGGAGCTTTGAGCAGTGTTTGGAGGAGTTCTGTCTCCATTCTCTGCTGTTTCCTTCCTTCTTCATTCCTTCCCCACTCTTTCATTATTTTATATAAAGAGCACACTCAGGAAGTAGATAAAAATGGTAGATAAAAATCCCAAAAAGGTGCAATAGAAGACAGAAGCTGTCTCAGGCTTTTTGTCTATTTAACCATTAGAAAGAAAGAAACAACCTGTCATGTTTCACGTTGCTGAAGGCAGCCCAAGGCAGGGACTATATATACATCACAATAATGAATAATTTACTATGGCTGTATCATCCAGGACTATGATCTCATGCTCTCCTCCTCTTCCCACAACAAATGGAAGCTCCCACCAGGTCTCACACTTTGTGGCTGGAAGATCCACAGAGGTAAAAGGACAAACATCTATTAGCAAATCAATCCTTCTCCCTTCCATCTGCAGGCATCCTCTTCTCTGCAAATGCTGAACATGCTGGAGGAAGTTTTAGCCTCACACCTTTAAAAACTCCCATGAGCTCCTCATGGCATTTGGGATGTTCAGACATTATAGGGTTTTTAGCCAAGTAGGCCAGTTTCAGTGTTGTGAACTGCATTTTGGTACAGATATTGCCTTCGATCCTAAATAGGCCAAACTGTCCTATTAATATTCATTCTGTTTACCTTAATGACAGCAAAGAAGTACTTGGGCAAGGTTAAAGTGTGTTTCATTCCCTCAGAAGATTAGTGACATTTCTGTAATCTAAAATGTGAAGCCCTCCATATCCCAGATATGAAACCTGACAGCATAATCTTTTATTCCCATTCTAAGCAACAATTTGCATGGGTGAGCATTCTCAGGATTAGTTGCATAGTTCAAAAATGTCCAGGGCTTGTTTAGGATTAACAGACTGAAGAAACAAGACATTTTTAAATTAAACTGCTGGGGTTTAAGGAATGTTTCCTTAATGGGTCATCACTACCTTTTTTCCTGACTGAATGGATTTTTCTAAACCACATTGTATTGAGAAAGACTTTTCATGTCAGCTAAAAATACAAAGTGTTTGGCTACATGATCTATAGAAATCAAACAAAGAAACACTATTAAACATAAGAATTTTCTTCTCTGCAGGCCAGCATAAAGTCCATGCCCTATATAAATGCTCCTGGCAGCTCTTCAGAAAGGCTGACTTCACCTACAATTATGAATTTAGACCCAAAGTACTGAGCATACGAATTGATTGCTTCCATAGGTACCATTAATTTTCTTGCCCACCCCTTTCTTGATTCAAGATTAGACTTCAAAAAGTGAGCCCAGGAAACAAATCAGCAGCGTCTGAACTGAGGTCTGGTGGAACCTGGGACCTCTGAAAACACAAAGTACAACTGAGCCATAAATTAAGATCCCCCCAGTCCGGAGCATGGCTGCTTTGAACACAGCACACTCCCTTCTATTTGGGCTCAAATTGCAATTCCCTCTACAACCTTTGATCTTCTTATAAAAGAAATCTGAACAGCCTTTCTGCATGACCAGGAAATCATTTTGAAGTTCTGAGTTCTCCATCTCCCATGTCTCTGCAGGGCCTGCTGTGTCTAATTCCCAGTCAGGTGGAGCTCTCCTTTTCCAGCATTCCAGACGTTGTTTTGGAAGAAGGCTTCCAGCACCTACTTATCTACAGAGAATGATCTGCCCACCTGGCATCAGCAGCAGCTCCTTGGGAGATCCCTGTCTTTGCAGGAAGGGTAAATAGTGGGATCAGCTTAACCATGACAAGTAAAGGCAGCATTATCCGTGCTTTTCCTGATTATGGTGAGCTCTTTTTTAACATCTTCATTGCACCAGGGAAATCTGGTTTTAATACTGGCAGATAGACAAGGTGATAAACATAACAACAACAGGGAGTGCAGCCCCAGATTTATCTTCATGTGAACACGGTGAGGTTCCATGGTTAGTCAGTCAGCAGAGCATTTAAAACTGGAATTTGAGCATCACATTTTATGGGCTTGGGCCTGGGACTAGAGAACTGTGACCCACCTCCCTGGGAGCCAAATGTCAGGAGTCAGACACCCATCTTTGTGTCTGGTTGAGGGCTCAATCAGATCTACAAAGGACCTGATTTCCAGAGCTGGCAGAACCAGAGTGAAACGGAGACAAGAGGGAATGCAGGACTTTGGCTGGTGTTGGGAATTCTGAGGTGCAAAGAGATGTGCACAGGATGACACCAGCAGGTGACAAGGACAGGGCTCTTACAGATTGCTCTTCTGGCTCTGCAAATCAGTTCTATAAAATATTCATTCAGGTTGCATATATTGAAATTGCTCCTGCCTATCAAGTCATGTTGAGGTCTACAGATCTCAGCATTTTCGAATCAATGTTTCAAGGTGGTCAGCAAGTGCCCACTTTTTTCTTTTTTTTTTTGCTATTTTCTACTACAATCAATTTTTCAAAACCAAGACCAAAAACACAGCATGAACACAAATTAGAGACTTTCTGATTTGTGGTGATCACACATCAATACTGAAATCTAATTAAATCTTAGAAATAAAAGAATTGATGGCTAACTAAGCAAATTCTTGAGTCAGAAATGGTAAGGAATATGCTTATCTAGTGCAATCAAAAGGTTGAATAAGGTATCTGATGTTATATTACTTTAGGAAAAAAGTCCAGCTAAAACTTTTCCAGGCAGATTCAAATATTCTCACACAGTATTATCATTATCAAAATATTTAGATATTTACTGCGATATTCATTAATTCAGATATGTGCCTTGAATTCTGTCTATCAGAAAATTTGGGTTTCTGTGTGATTACTATTTTCTATAGAACCCAATCAGAGATGAGATTAAGGGTATTTCAATAACCTCTGCAGCTGATTTTCAAGTCCTGCTTTGAACCAGCCAGGGTCAGAATTTTAGCAAAGATCAGTTTTATCACTGATTAGTGACTTGAATTAACTCAAGTCTTAAACCCATGGGAATTAAAATGATCTGGGTCACATGTTTACTGAGAACATCAAGCTGTATATCAAGTTTTTAGCTGAGAGTTTTGATATTTGTCCTTCATCCTAAATCTGGGTTTTTCCAACCAGAGAGGTCCCGTGTGGAGTTCAGAGCAATGTTGGGCTCAGAGCAGTGGATGACCACCGTCCTCAACACTTTCAGTCTGAAACAAGACAGAGGAGGTTAAATGCAGCCTTAACTCTCTGCTGCAAGCTTTGCCTTCCAATTTACTTACAGATAATGTGGGGTTAATACTCAGATCTGTTTCTAACTGGATTTTCCTCAGCTCATGTTTGTATTCCAGCTCTGCAGCCTTTGTTGCATGAAGTCTGGGGACTTATGGCTGAATGGAGGATAATGCAATCAGGACTGGAATGAGTTCTCTTCAATCCTCTGTCCCAC
This sequence comes from Corvus kubaryi, assembly GCF_017639235.1. Lineage (NCBI taxonomy): Eukaryota > Metazoa > Chordata > Aves > Passeriformes > Corvidae > Corvus > Corvus kubaryi. The sequence continues at coordinate 17,117,407 of NW_024581093.1, read as the reverse complement.
TGTAACAAAACCAGACTGGATGTGCACACAGCTTCCTGAAATCTGCAAAGTTTGGAAGAGAACCCTGTGATTTTGGTCAATATACTCAGAAAATATCATGGCTTCATGGTTGTTGCTTATATGAAGACAAATTATTATTACTTTTTTTTAGGTTCAGAGAACATGAGGATATTTTCTTGCGTAAGAACAGTGTGCACTTTCCCCCAACAGAGAGTCTGTCTCCTCTATTTACTGAAAAATCCAGGAGGAAAAGTCCTGTAACACTGAGGCTGTGATGGTTTCTATGACTTAATGTTAAATTTGGTGAGATCTGCTTTAAAAACCACTGTTTGCAGGTTCTGTAGCATTATTTGTGTTTCTGTTGAGTGGAGTGCCTACACAATCCTCAGTTGATGTTCAAAGTTGGTAAACATTTTCCACAGCTATATTTCCTCAGCAATTCCCTTACTTTTAATTGCAGTATTTCTTTTTATTGCTCTGATATTTTCCATTAGTTTCTAAATGGAGCAGATGTTTTTCCATCAGTTTGGGATTTTTCCTACCAAAATATTAACTTCTCTTTTCGATTTTGTATCTCATGCTTAGGGCTGGGAAACCTTTATAAAGTAGCTGTTCCTTCCTCATGGCACCAATGTTCTTCCAGCCCAATGCTGTGTTTCGTTCCCAGAAAAATCTGTCACTGTGGAATTGCAAAGGGATTTGATAATTAAAGTATAAACTGTTTTTCTTTACAAAAATGTATGATTTCTGTGGTTTAGACCTTAAGAATAAATCAACATAACTGATTTCAAGAGAGAGATGTTAACACTTACTAAGGCTTTACCTTTTTCAGTTTCTTTTTTTAAAGCCTTTTTTGTAAGCAGCAGGAAATGAATATTCATTATACTGATATTTAAATTGGTTATGAGAATCTTATACAAAGCTTTTTCATGGGCAAATATGAGAGATTTATCCCAACAATATTTCTTTCTACTCCTCTGAAATCCAATCCAAACCCAAACCTCAGATTTGGTTTTTTGTCACTGTTTTCCATTGTGCCATACCAACCCTTCCATCAGCTATTGACAGAAAAAAGAAATAAAATCCTGATAAATTACTCCATAATGACTTATTCTTTTGCTTGAGCCAGACAGAGTTAAGCCTTAAATTTGCTATAGAAAAGGAGAAACTGCAGTGTACTCAAGACACTCAGACTTATTTAAAACTGAGCGTGTGTTCCCTTTTTAAAAGATTTCTCTCAAAAGGTTCTTTCTGAACCTACTACCACTTCTGAGGGCTTATTTATCCTTTGCAGTTGACAAGCAATTTTAAAATAAAATATCACAACCACACAATTAAAAAAATATGTATCTGCACAGGAAAAGAAAGACAGAGCAAGACTACATCCAAATTAAACTATCAGTGTTCTCAGTGAAAGACAATGAGGAGATGATTTTGTAAGTGTTCTCAGCATTCCCACAAATCACTGTGCTATTGATGGCTTATATTTGGGGTGAAGACACTTAAAACTTCAGAGGCTTGAAGTATTTTCTTTTCTTTTCTTTTCTGAGTCTTTGCCATTTCCATTACCTGTCTCCATGTTACGTTATACACAACTGCTTTTGTGCATTGTAATTTTCAATTACGCTTCAATTTTCTAATTGAATAAATTGTTCTGCTCGAACATAAGGCTCCAAAGGTGTGCGAAAACACTGGATCAGAAAACCCCATCATAATGAATTGTTTTATAAAATACTCCTGTTTCGTTAGAGATTTTATGTGTCTGAATGCTTGAGGTGAACAGGAGGTCAGGCCACGAAAAACTGCTGAAAGCAGCCTTTTTAAAAGTCAGAGCATTCTAATAAGTGGTGATGAGAACATGAGAGAGTTCCAAGCTGCTCCTCACAGTTGTTAAACCCGGGAGATAAAATCCCTGTGTTTTATCTTGTGTTGCCAATGATTCATTATCCACAGGAAAAAAAAAAATCAAATACAAGACAGGGATGGGAAGAGGAACAAAGTTTACTTTAGATTTTTATTGTTCATAAGATGTTATCTACATGGAAAAAGATGAACATTTTCCTACAAACATGAACTTAATTTCTTCCAAATACATAAAGTCTTCTGCAGTGAATATTTGGTGGCCTGCTTTTCCTGTAGTCTCATGTTATTGACTGTATACCTGGGTTTCTTTAAATTTTATGTGCTAAACTTATACCTCTGACAAGTCTTCAGAGTTCACTATTTTATACATGCAGAGAAAAGTTAATGAGAGTTTAATTTTAAATATTTGTCTTCAATAAACACATACAGACATATGGTGGTTTTTAGTGAAAGGCTCATGGAAAGGTTCTATTTATTAGGGCAAAAGTTATGAATGTGAACTCTGTGGAGCTGTTCATTAAAAATATTTTGTTTACGTGTATTCAGGAGATTCTAATAATTGCAGTACAATAGATGGGAACCTTGAGCTCACATCAATAAATCTGGATGGAAATTGGGGCTTGGAGAGCACCTTGTGGTTCAAATTGAAAGGGAAGGAAACAAAGGAGGAACTTGGCAAGGAAAGCAGAAAGGAGGTGTTTAACAGCCAGTCTGGATGGTTCATCAGCCAAGATAATCCTCTTAGTATTCAGATGTGATAAAGCAGCCAGATGTTTGGGAAGAAAAAGAAGGTGAAGGCTGTGGATGCACAGAGATTTACAGGTTTTTCCCTCCCGGTGCCTTGAGGATGTAACAATGCAGATATTTGGTATTCCCTTGCATTCACAGTGGTGCAGCCTCAGCCTGAACTGTGTTATTGCAGGAGGGGATGGAGTCTGAGCCTTACCAAACACACAGTCTCTTCAAAGAAGAGCATCCCTGTAATGGAATACATTGCCAAACCCACACCTGTGTGAGCAGTGATTTCTAAGCACTTCAAGGATATTCAGTCCCAACAAAGCTCAGAAGAAGAATAACAAGGGATGGATTCGATTTGTTTTCCGAGCTGATTCATTCTTTAAATTTTGGAGGTAATAATTAGACAAACAGATCTGATCCCCGTAATGTAGGGATGCTGGCAAAGAAATCCTTATCTTGGCAAAAGAACTTGGGTATTTTTCCTCGGTTCCTTCCCCTTAAAACTTCTGCTTCAGCCATTCATAGCCAAAGGATTCCTTGGATTGCAGTGCTTGTGTTCTGCACACAAACTCCTGCAACAAAGCTGTCCCCAGTGCTCCTAAGACTATGCCCTAATGTTTTCCACAGTCACATTTCTTTCGAGATGAATGTCTCAAAGTGAATAAAACCTTGGAATTATGTGAGCAGCTCAATTGTGAAAGAGATAAAGATATGAGCAGGAAGTATTTTTATTTAAATTCCAAATTTCACACAATACTTCATATGGATATATATACTGTTTAACATAGTTGCACTACCAATGCATTAATCTTTCTTTTCTCTTGCCAATATTAGGCTTCTATATTGATTTAAACAAATGCTACACCTCCCTGATTAGTCTGTGCACCAAGATAAATCAACAAACCTCCAAAACCTAGTAAAATGGTGGAAAGAATTAATGTTAGCTGAGGCCTTTTGAATAATAGGTTTTCATCACTGTGCATTGCCATAAAAATCTCCATTTTTGAGCAAACAATCTTGATTCCAGAGTGGGCAAGGCTTCCTACCAACTATAATTATATGTAGGCCAACCAATTTGATGTATGTAGGACAACCAAAAGGAAGGTGGGTTGCAGACACTTAATTTGAAGGGTATTATTTTTAGTCCCACTAAGGACTAGTGGCATGAAAACAATTAGGATCTTTTGTCAAGTTAATTAAATTTTAGTAAGTCTAGTAGTCTCAGTGGGTTTAGTACACCAGAGGAAATGCTAATTAAAACTTAAATTCTTCCTGGTATAATAAGGAGCTCTAACTCTGGTAGCAAATGAATGTTTTGCATACTGATAGATATTCGAACACTGATTTTTAACTAGATGAGGGCGAACCCTTAAATGATTCAGATCTGCTGAAGGCTCACTTGAGAACACCAATAAGTGTGTTACATCCTAGAGAAATCCACCTCAGGAACATTAAACAGTCTGGGAATCTTGCCTCGTTCTTAAAGGAAATGATGTCAACTTAGCTGGACCCAAACTAACATAAAGCAATTCCAAAGCCATACAGGTGTAATGTTTAAAAGTATGGGGCAAAAGAGACGAAATAATTCTACCAACTCCTCTTCCCTGTTTGCTTTTTCTGCTCTCTTGCTGAGCATCACAGTTTTCTTGAGGTTATTGGTCTGCAGCAGGTACAAGAACACTGACTGTGCCTTTTTTTGTTCATGCCACTTGATTTTCAATGGTCAGACAATCATTTGATATCTTTTTACACCACCTTTTTCATCATTATCTGCTTGAAAAAAGGGATCTCCAATAGCCTAAAGGTTAAAAAGACATGCAAGGAAGATGGAGATGGGGCTTTTTACAAGAGTCTGTTGTGACAGGATAAAGGGGAATGGATTCCCACTGACAGAGAGTCAGTTTAGGTGGGATATCGGGAAGGAATTGTTCCCTGGGAGGGTGGGCAGGCCCTGGCACAGGGTGCCCAGAGCAGCTGGGGCTGCCCCTGGATCCCTGGCAGTGTCCAAGGCCAGGCTGGACATTGGGGCTTGGAGCAGCCTGGGACAATGGAAGGTGTCCCTGGGCACGGCAGGGGTGGCACTGGACGGGCTTTAAGTGTTCTCTGTGTATTTCCAGGCCATAGAAACCATTCTGGTTTATCATCAAACAGGCAAACAGCACAGACCACAAAGCTCTGTCTTTTTTTTATTTTCTTCCTCCTCTGACTGAGTATTCTACTTGTCCCTGGCAAGGCTCCCAGGTAATCCAGGACTGGGATGAGCAGTGGTTCCTTACTGAGAAGCACCCAGCCTTTATTCCAGCATCCCAGGGGCCTAAGGATAAGAGAAGCAAGATGTGAAAGAGGCAGTGTTGTGCCTAGGGCACAGCAAGGTGCACACTCCTCCTTTTTTCCAGGGAGCAGCCCATGTCCCAGCCAGGCAGATCTGTAATTTACAGATCCCTCTGTCCCAGCTTTGACCCTATCTTTGAGTGGTTGCAAGATGAGCATTACTTGCCCAAATGACTCCAAACTCAGAATATCAGCTGGATTTTGCAGCCAGCTATCCGACAGAGAGATTTCCATCAATTTTCCCAGTCCTTGGAGTGCAACAGAGCAGATCTGCAATGTGATCCTGAGCTCAGTGTGGCAGAGATGGACACACACACCTCAGGAGAGGACTCTGCTCTCCAGCCAGGAGTTCTGTCTCAGCACAGGGATGCACATGCAGATACAGCCCAGCCTTAGTGAGGGTGCAGACAGTGCCGTGTATCCTCCATGGAAGGAGGGAAACACCATAATGCTCTCTGCTTACCTTTTAGAACAGAGATAAAATTTCAAACCAAAGGGTTTTTCCAGTCCAGATTGGTAACTATCATTTTAAAGAAAAATCTTTTGCATGTCTAAATTTGATTAGTAAATTAAAAGGTAAAAAAGAATAAAGCTACAACGAAAGATTGACTATTATTCAGTCATAGAATCACAGAATGGCCTGGCTTGGAGGGACCTTAAAGCCCATCCAGTGCCACCCCTGCCATGGGCAGGGACACCTTCCACTGTCCCAGGCTGCTCCAAGCCCCAATGGCCAACCTGGCCTTGGGCACTGCCAGGGATCCAGGGGCAGCCACAGCTGCTCTGGGCACCCTGTGCCAGGGCCTGCCCACCCTCATGGGGAGGTAATGCTGCATCAGGTGTGAATAAGGAGGGATACACTGGGCTTGCTCCATGTCTTCATTTGTGATGATGGCAATGTCTACTGTGCTTGTCATGGGAAGGATTTCTCTCTCCTGTAATAATATGAGGGAAAAATAAGAGTTGAAATCAATTCTTATTGACTTTAAAGCAGAAATAGATCTGCTAGGGATAGCACTGGGCACTGCAGAAATGAGCTGTGGTGGTTTCCAGCTGTGCAGTCCCCTTAGATCAGACATCAGTACACATCAGGGAGCAGGAATTTCATTTGCAGATATCTTGAAAATAGTGCCTAAAATCGCACCTTCTGAAATGTCCCCCTCATTCCTCCATGGCCATGCAGCCTGCAGAGCTGACTGAGCAGCAGCATGTTCTGTACCCATGGCTCTGACAGACACATCACCCCTGACTCCTAATTGGTGTATACAGAGGAACTACAACACATCCCTTGAAGTTTCCTTAACAAAGTGATTTCATTGGGGTCTGCTCAAAAAAGATGCAGAGCTCAAAAGCAGCCTGCAGAGAACTTTTTTTGGGAGCACTCTCCTGCATCAGACAGATTAAAAGTACAGGGAGAGCTCTTGCTGCCACAGATTCACTTTTGTCTGTTCCCAGGTGCTTCCAGCCAGGAGGAAAACAACAACAGAGCCTGTTGCAGGCACCGAGAAACAATGAACACTAGAGGCTCCTTATCAGTGTGCTGTTCAGCATGAGTTAACGCCGACACACTCACAAAATCTTTGGACCTTGAAAGTTGGAGGCAACTTTCCTTCAGAAATGGAAATATCTTTTAAATCTGTTTGGCAGACTGGCGGTGGATTAGCAAATACATAAGGAAAATGCACAGCAGCTCATATATATCCATCTTCTATTCTGACAAGTGAGGCTTAAATTATTGATAACAGACTTGTAAACATACTCCTGTGTCCTGCAAACCTGACTTACTTTTTGAGGTTTTCTGATGGGTCTGTTATTGAGGCTTTTCTCTTTGGAAGCTGAAGGAAGGCAATGTCTATTTTTGCAATATCAAAGTGTATTATCAGTTAGGTTTATCTGTGATGAATTAGCAGTAGGGAAGGAAAACTTTTTATAAAAGTGAAATTCTGTTCCTGACAGCACACAGTATTTCTGCTTCACAGCCAAAACCCCTGCCCGTACTCTAAAACAAGAATTAACTCAATAAAAAAGAACACAATTTCTATCAAACCTCATTATAATAAGCAAAACCAGCAGCGAACCCAAAGTCTAAATTAGTCAGAAGTAAATTGCAGTGAAAACAACTAATTCCAAAATACAGTGTACCTTTCAGAAAACCATCTACCACACATATCCAGCCCAGGACAGACACATTATTCAAACATATCCAAACAGAGGGGGGGGGGGGAGAATATTTTTGTCCTGCATGCCAAGCTTTGGCAGGACACCACCTTAATTCCTAAGACAAAATAATTCCATTGCAGCTGAAGGAGGGCAGATGTAGGTTTGGATGTTGCCCAGACAGTTTGTGGATTCCCCATCCCTGGCAGTGTCCAAGGCCAGGTTGGATGGGGCTTGGACCACCGTGGGATAGTGGGAGGTGTCCCTGCCTGTGGCAGGGGGTGGAATGAGATGGTCTTTGAGGTCCCTTCTAACCCAAGCCCCTCTATGATTCCATGATCTCTAAAAAACCATAGGTAAGACCAAAGCTTAGCGTCGGCTTGTGGAGAATGGTTAATTTTGGTTGTGCTCCAGGATGTTTATGTACTTCATGAATAGGGAAGGTGCTGCTTGTGTGGCTAATGCTGAACAGAAGTGCAGGTGCCTGGCCCGCCAGGGACACCGTGTGCTGTGGGAATTGTGCCGCTTACCCAGCCAGCTTTACTGAGACACTGCAAAAATGTGCTGTGCAAGAACAGAAATCCCTTCTCTTCCCGTGCCCCAGCCTGTCCTTACGCCCTGAGGAAGCACAAGGGGTGGAAAGCACCTGAGCAGGGCAAATGCTCATCCCAGCCAGCCCTGTGCCATGTGCCCTGCTGAGCCACGGCCCACGGCCAGCCCTGAGCTCACAGCAGGCACAGGGGGACATGGCACTGAGGGCTGTGTCCCTGACAGAGCCCAGCACAGCCTGCACACCACGTGGCGCCCAGAAACATTCCATTTTCCTGCAAGTCATACAAATAATATGGCACTGGCTGGTGCAAAGACGATTTTGATAGAAACTGTTCCTTGGCAGGCCCCTGTGTGTCCTGTGTCTGTTCAACTTCTAATATTTTCTGAGAGGTGGAGCCTTGTTTCTTTGTTGGAATTGTCATGCCAGGATATAAACCTAAAAGGGTTGTTTATATGCTGAATGACAATATTTTTGTTTCTCTGTTGCTGCCAAGGTATCCACAATATAATACTTAATATTATATTTCTCTACATATATAAATATATAACATACATTAACATTAATATTAATAATATTAATAATTACATGTTTGTTTATATAATATATTGATATTATTAATATAGCAATATATCATTAACATATCTATATGTAATATATAATGCATAATATATAATATATAATATATACTATATAATATTATATATTTAATATTTAATATTTAACATTAATATATATCAATGCATATCTCAACATAATACATCAATATTAATTATAAATTATATATAAAAATATATCTAAAGTAAAAACATAAACACTTAATTGTACTTATTTTATACTACATATACATAATGTTAAGTATTCATTTCGGACTCCAAGTCTGATTTTATGCCCTCCAGATCTCTCCTCCCTCATTCTATATTTTCCAATTTATAATATGATTTTAAACACTGATGATGGCTATGCTGTTCCTCAGGTAAATGCAGACCAAGAGGAAGGTCTGTCCTTCAACTGTTTAAAATGAAGCCATGGAGTAAAGAAAGCAACTTTGATGGCTCAATCTTGTCTTATATTCCAGCATCTACAACTTTATGGCAAAGAATGGTGTGAACCTTGAAACTTCAGCAACAAACCACAAGTTCCCAGTTTGCTCTCCTGTCTTTTGAAAAATTCCTTGAGTACGAAACCTGATGGAGTGACATCAGATCCCTTCAAACTACAGCTGCTGAAGTTTCTGAAGGTGTGTGTTGTTCTTGTAACAGTTGTGTTGTTTTGCCTTTGCTGGGATTTATATATTCGGAATCCAGATCAGAGCAGCACCACCACTGGACAGTGTCGGAAGGGGCAGGGACTGGTGTGTTCCCAGCAAGTTCCTCTACTGTCTTTTGGTACCAGATGCTCACTTGGAATGGAGTTCTAATGCCCAGGGCCATGACCTTGTGATTTTACTCTTTTAGGACAGGAGACGTGCTGCTGTCTTGTCATTTGGTTGAGAACAAGATTTTCATTCTTCCTGACAGGTACAAAAAGCTATTTGTGTGTGTGTGCAGCTGGCAGTTATGTAATTTTCAAGCTGGACACTCCCTCTTGCCCTACTATTTCTTCCAATATCCGTGTCACACCCTCAGATTCACAAAGGTCACTTTAACACCTCATTATTCCCCATTAGTGCAGCCCCCACCAATTCAGTGGGGAAATCCAGCCAGGGGTGTCTTACTACTCTGACAAGCCTTTTCTTCTTTCTTCCTTTAAGTCTCCCTACCTAGATAGGAATCAAGAGCTCATTTTCTTATAAAAGTGATTCATAACAGCAGCAAGACGAAGAGAGCCGTGCTGATGACTGATCATCTTAATATATTGAGTGTCTGCAAGGATCCTGAGCTGTCTAATGCACTTAGCCATAATCAGGAGATAACTGCTGTGCTTAAGTACTTTAATTTACCTTGGACTACATTTCATGTGTCATTCTAGCTCCCTGATATCATTGCTTTTACCAAAAGAAATTTCAATAATAAATCAACACGAGCACATCTATAAATTCAGCCGAAGAGAGAGATTAGAGAACCTTGGTATCAGTTCAGTTTTCCAGTCCTATTCAGCTCCCTGTTGCCTACCAGGATAGGGGAGGGATATAGAGAATGGGTTCATTAAGAATCTGTGATGATGTGTTTAAATAGTGCTGTTTTTCTGAAGGAACTGTCCAACAGTGGAATGCAGCCAGTGATAATTTGTTAAAGCTGTTCGAGGGTTTGAGAGCAGCAATCATTTATCTGAGTGAGGATTGCAAACTGCATTTTTATCCTTCTGCAGGCTCCTAATGGCGTGGAAATTGAAAGTATCGTTTTTGCTCCAGCAAATGTATGTAATAGCATTAATGATCACCTTCATTGCCTTGTTACATCTGCTCCTACCAGTGTTCAACCAATACCTCCTGGCCAAGAACCAGTGATTCCAGGGAAAAGTAGATTTGCTCAGATGTCTTCACTCTCAGAAGACATGGGAGGCATATTTTGGTTATATTTAGAAAATAGTCAATAAATGAAACCTGCATTTGCATCTGCTAAAGTCTTAGCAAGATGGTGCATGAAAATATTTGCATGTTAACACCAAGAGAATGTTCATGGCTGAGAGGATGTTTGCAGAGATGGATGCTGCCAGATGCAAGGGAACTGGATGTTAAAGGAATGTGATTCCCCAGTTAATGAAAGCAGCTATATTTTATAAAGTCTCAGAGCACAGCAGAAATCACCAACTCAAAAGTGTCTTAAGGGAATATGTTTGGAAAACAAAAATTAAAAAAAAATATATAAAAGCTTTAAAATAATTTTTTATATTATTGAAGTTAAAATGACACACATTATCTTTTCAGATACACATAGATAATTCTCTTTTTATATACACATGGATAAAACCTTCATCTATATTTATCTGCTGGTTATGCAAGTGACTTCTTGTAAATTAGGCAGCCAAGCAATCATGTCATTAGGTAATATATGCATTTTGAAACGCTAGCTAAATACGTATTTTTAGTGATTTGAATGAGAAAAAGTTGTGTGACATTTCTGTGAGGAGTGGGAGATGGAGTTGTGGTCTCTGGATGGAAACTGTTATTATCTGTGTTAGCAACGAGAGATGTGGCATTTGGGCCAGAAATGGAAAACTCTGCTCCTTCCACGGCTGGATTTTCATATGCCACTAACACATTGCTGCAGGAGCTAAAATTTAGCTTTATCAGACATCATAAACCCTGCTCTCATAATTCCTGCATCTGTGATATCCCATCTATTTTTGTGGAATCTTAACTGGGTGCACTGAAAGGCCAAGGAATTTCCACCTCTAAGTGAGATATGGATCCCTGTGTGATGAAAGGGAAAAACAGCCCAGTGAGAAAAATCCCAGGCTGAGGAAGGTGAAATCAAAACCTCATTCTCTTCGGAATTAGATGAATTGATGAGATTATATTTGCAAAGGTAAATACTGGGGCTAGGACCTGTTCCTTGATCTTCCAGAAGAATATGATGAGTAGGTGTTGATTACCATTCTACACGCTCTCTTCTGCTTGTCAGAGTGTGGTAAGTAAAATGTTAACATTTGGTTCCCACTTACATTTTACTGTCTGCCCAGTTTCTCTGTTATTCTCTCTTCTCTGATATTTTTTGAACTGCTATATTTTTAAAAAAAGAGATGTATAGTTTTCCTCTTGCTGGACAGCAGCTTAGATCAAGGTCAATATTTATTTCAACATCATTTAATCTTATGGAATTAAATGGAGCTGTACTGATAATTTCTTTCTGCTGTAAATACTTCAACCGTCAGAATGAAAACGCCTCCTTTAGTTCATAGATAGTCAATTTTTGTCACCAAAAAATGGACCCAATAATGTATTATATGGATAATGTGGCTTACATCTCAATAAGCGACAAACCTCAGCTTCACAGTTTGGACCTGTTGCCAATTATCAGGCAAGAAACAGGAAAAAACCTGTTTTCCCCAGAAATGGTACTTTACCAATGTAAGAATAAACACACGCACTTGTGCAGCACTAGCTACTGTTTTTAATTACTCAAATGAAGATAAAATATTTAATTGCAAAGTTTGTTACAGATTTTTGCCATCTTTTAGCAAACTTCATTTCCAAACATTTATACTTAGTGAAATGCAGGAACAAAATAATAAAATAGAATCAAATGCAAAATAGATTTAAGGTCCAGCTGGCTTTTTGATGTACAAAATTATTTTACCTTATAAATTCTTTGATTTTTATGTTGCCTAGAAAGAACAAAGAAAGCCAGGATTCACAGTGAAAATTAGTTTTACTCAAGGAGAGAATGATTTCAACAGAATTGGAAGCAGAAAATATTTCAGACAATATAATTGGCATCCCTGCCCATGGCAGAAGGGTTGGAGGCAGATGATCTTTAATGTCCCTTCCAACCCAAGTAATTCCCTAATTCTATGCTATAAATATTTCAATAGTAGAGTTTTAAAGGTAAATCCACCTAATGACGTGTGCTTGAATTTTTTGAATCATTCACTCACTGATTTAAATAAAAATGAAGCATTTAAAGGAGCATCAGATGCACAGGATTTGGTTCACAAAATGATTTGTGTGCCACCAAAGCACAGCAGGATCCAGTCACATCTTAGGTGTAGCTGGCAGTAAAGGCATCCCTGATGGGATATTCTGCTCCTCCCTGCCTTGTCTCCATCCTGCAGTCAAGAGTCCTCTCCAACATCCACCTGTGGGAATAAAATCATGTTGATGATAAAAAGGAACATTAAGCCACCCCACACAAAGGCAAAAATAATAAAAAGAGGGCATTATAGTTGTAGGGATAAAGTGTACAAGGGAAGGGGAGGGACACAGAGCTGAGAGAAACAAAACAGGGAAGGAAGGGAAAAAACCTCCTTTCAGCCTGGATTGTCTCCTGCTTCCCCTTCAGGCACCCAGGAGTGTGAGTGTGGCCTTCCCCCCACACTGGCACAGAGCCCTGGCCACGCTCAGCATCACAGGCAGGTGACAGTGCCCAGAGTCATCTGAGCTGGCTCCAGTGGCTCTGTGAGTGTGGCTGCTCTATCCCAGGGCCAAACACCTGCAAAATCACCCCACAGTGAGCGGCTGGGCCAAGGGATGGCTGGAATTCAGCTCCCAGCTCACGGTTCTTGTGGGATGTGACCCCCGGCACTCACTCAGGCCAGCTGTGGTGCAGCATCCTGGGCAGTGCAGGTAGGAGCTGAATGTGGGACTGTGCCATTCCCACAGTTCTTCTGTTTGCTGGTGGGTGCCCTAAGGCAGCTCCCATTTTTAGGGAGATCTAGGAGAGGCTTTTCTGAAAAGGGTTGGAGTGGAGTCAAAATGAATAATAGCCCGTGCAGCCTCCGAGCACTGCTGGAGCCGCTAAGTATTAACAAACAGAATTAACATTTACAGGTTAAAGATCTGTTTGCTTGGTGGTTATTTTTCAGCATTAAACATAATTTATGGCTGGCTGATTTATGGGCATGGAGTCATTTAAGATATTAAACAGCACCAAGTAGCTGCTTCATCGCTGCTGAGCAGCTCCAAGTCTTGGGCTCAGCTCCCTGTGCCATCCCTCTGAAACAAAGACACCATTAATAAACTGCTCTGCACAGAACCAGCAAGGCCTGAGCATTGCAGCCTCATTGCAGGGGTAATAGACTTAATAATGAACAAATGACACTGGAATAGTTTGAGGCTATTATTTTTAGGAATGTATGTGCCTCGCTGGAGCTCTGTATGTGGTAAGCCTGGCTCAAGGAAAACATTCCATGGTTATTCACATCACAGTCTGCTCTGTGCTAGTTTTCTGTAAAGAGATCCAGACAAAAGCTTCCAAAGGACGAGGTGCCAAGGTCAGAGCCAGTTATTACTTAAGAAAATATTGTTGGAATCAATGAGAAGTGGTGTGGGAGTGGAAGGAGGAACTGTGGCTGCAGTCTCTCAGGATTTCACTTCACATCTGTCTCTACAAGAAAGACACAACTCACACTATTAGCTCTTTGTGGGTTACTTGAATGGAATGGTTTGGAGGGGGCAGGGGGAGAGAAGAATGTTTATATCAGGTTTTCTTATAGACCTAAAATTTTGGCAGGCAGTATAGAAAACTTTGAAATTGCCAAATATTTCAGGGGAACTTGGGGTAAGTACTGAGCGAACTTTAAACCACCTCCTGGGATCTGCATAAGGACTTAGTGTAGCTATTTGAAACCAAACTAAATATAGAGATTTTGCATAGTTCCAACCCCAAGTCAGACTGTGCTGGCAGTTCAAGCTGGGTTCTCCTTTGGGCTCTCAGTTTTGTTTGAATTTGAAACTCTGAGCAAAACTCAGGAGATGCAAACATATGCAGACAGTTTCCCCCCTGAAGTGCTAACTGACTTGTGAACCAAAACCCAGTTGAACTCCAGTCTATTTAAAATCCATCAGGAAAACACTTGGCTAAGGACAACTTTTTATTCCCTTACACACAGAAAAGGGAGATAAAATGGTAGCACAACACCAACCACACAAAAGCATTTTTAGAGAATGAGAGAGTCTCCATCCTCCATACAATACAATTTTGATAGAGGGTGTCACATCATCTCCCTGAACATCTCTACTCTTCTGGAAGGGTTTGGATATGGATAGCAATGGGTCTTCCACAATCCTAATGAGATAATTTGCATCTACCAGAGTATTGTAGAATGGCTAGAGACAAACTAAATTTAACAAATTCACATCATCTAAGCTGTGATATCACCTGTGGACTCAGAACATTTCCAGAACCACTGCACTGTCCACCTCCCTTCCTTTTCCTTCTCCAAGATAACAAATTTTAGAAGAAATTTTGGGTGAGGGCCTGCTGACCACCTTCCTCCTGCACTGGATTGCCAGACCCATGACTTCCACAGCAATACCTCAGTAATAAGCACAGACAAAAATGTTGTAATTCTGCCAAAGCTCTCATTAGAAAACAAAAAATAATGTTTATGGAGAAAGCTGTTCACAGGAAACTGGAAAGAAAACACTTGAAATTAGGACGGGTTCATGGCATGGCAGTTCCACACAGCCTGGTGTGTCAGGAGGCACTGGCCAGTGCATGCAGGAGGTGACGAGGGTGAGCACTTGGGCAGCACAGCACTCATCTGTGCAAGATGGGCTCCCACTGGGATGAGGGGAAGGACAGAAGAGCCTGGCTCTCATTAAAGAGGACATCTGGCCAGTGACTGTTCAGTTCAGGCAGGTTAACAGCTGGGTGTGCAGTGTGATTAACCATTTACAGGTGTGCTTGTATAGAGCATTCTCCTGTTAGCTCTGAGTCCTGGGGCCTTTGCTCTGTCCCTGTGGTCCTCCTGGTCCCATGAGGCAGCAGCTCTTGTAACAAAGGCTGCAAATCCCCCAAAGTACTCAGATGCACTAAACAGCTGAAAAAAGTTCATGTTGTGATGTAAAGAGCTGCAGCTACAGAAAGAGGCAATTTTCAGAGTCACCCAAAAGCAAAGAAAGGCCAGAGGGAAAAGAGGGATAAAACAGCTGGGATGAACTCACTGAAGAAAAGTGATGTTGGGTCTGCAGAGGGAAGCAGCAGAGCAGGGCCCATGTCAAGAGCTGGGACAGGGATGGCCAGTGTGGGACTCCTGAAAAATAATTGCAGAATAACAGAAAGGTTTGAGCCCAGCTTTAAGGTTCCTGCATTCGTGTCGCTCTTTAGCAATTCAGCAATCACACCATGGAGAGCACCTTGTCCTCCACCACCATGTAAGATTCCATTCTCAGATGGAATCTGTCTTCAGGGCCACAGTGTGAGCCACACTTCTGACGAAGGGTCTTCAACCTTAAGAACTGTTACAAAGTGAAATTCATTCCCACCATAATTAGCATGCCTGTGTTAACAGATGGGCAGCTGAGATTGTGAGAGTCTTGTTTGTTCAAGGTCACACAGGAAATCTACAGCAGAACCCTGATAGGAACACAAGTCTCCAGAGCCCAAACCTAATGCTTGAAGCACAAAGCTTCCCTCAAACAGCCCAGCTGGCAGCTCACTGGTGGAGTGCAGCAGGTAAGGGCTGACATTCCAAGTCCTTTCAATTGATGTTATTAGCACAGAGCAGCAAAGACATGTGTGGTGGAGTATTGGCAGCCAAAGGGATAAGTGATGATTGTAAGGGAAAGTGTTTCTGGCCATCTGTTTGCAAATAATCCAAATTATTACTTTTAGGAGTGCTGGTTCTGCCTTAGCCGTATTTATGGGGTAGGGCAGCTCTTCTCCAGCAGTGGGTGGCTGAGAAAAAACACTTCCTTCTGGAAAAAAACCAGAAAAACTTTATATAGTTCTAGTTCATCCTTCTGATACAGTACCAGACCTTTACATCCACAAGTTTCTTATTAAATAGAACCATACAATCTGGATAACAAAAAATATCACGGTGCATTAGGAGAGCAAAGGTGCAGAGACACACACAGATCTGAGCATGTGAAGCTTTTGCTTTCTAAGGTTTAAATCTCTTCTGCTGTAATTACTGCAGAAGAAAAACAGCTTTCATAAAGCAGTGTCCCTTTCCCTGCACGTGCAAGGTACCTGCTCTGCTTTCCTCTCTCTGACACTCACACAATTTAATTCCTACCAACCCAAGGTGCTTGAGTGTCCAAGCAGCGACAGGAACGAGCCCTGTCTCCTCATGTGCTCTGGAAAACAACGAGAGCTGCAGGACAACACAGACCAGAGCAAGGAGGGATTGCTGCTCAGGAGATTCGAGCCATGAAATCTCTATTTCCAGGCACACGGAGCATCCCTCTCTCTGGCAGCAATAAAAGGCAAAGAGAAGGCAGCTCCCCTCCACCCAGAGGAGCAGGTCAGGGCTGAGGACAGCCTGAGGCTCAGCACCAAAGCTGAGGAAGAAGGGATGTCCCTTTGCCACTGAGCTTTGGTAGGAACTTGCTGTAACACAAAACTCAAAGTCTAACTTTTCCTTTGGCTCTCACAGGTGTCCTCCATGGAACATTCCCTCCCCAAACCATGCAAACATTGCCCTCCACCACACTAAGGTACCTTCTACATATGAAAAAGCCTATGAAGTGAGTGGCAGAACAAGTTCTACATTCTGATTTATTGTCTGCTTTGCCTCAAACCCACAGGACTATATATTAAGGGGGGAAAAAACCCCCATGCTGTCTCTGTATTTATAACCTTGTCATTTAAACACTTGGCAGCCTTTCAGCTGCTCCATATGGTCACTGTATTAAGCTTTACCATAAAAGGAACTAAGCAGCAAAGTCGAAAGAAAGCTGATATTGTATGGCTTAAAAGTCTGGCAGTAAAAATAATAATCAAGGCAAGTTCTCAATAACGGCCATTTGTGGTACCTCAGGAACTTCAAAGGCCTTGTAATGAAACACTGTCATCCTTAAACACTTCTGCCAGGCTGTCTTCAGACAAGAGGGCTTGGAATACACACTTCAAAGCTGCTGGTAACCTTGTGCCTCAAAGAAATAGGATTTTTTTTTTCAGTAGGTGGCATCAGAAGGAGAGAAAATTAGAATTTAGAAATTGGGAAAATTCTACGCCATTGAGGGGGTAGGATAAAATAGCAAAGAAATAAAATCCTCTGGAAGAAAGTTTGGAAATGGGTGGTAATGGGTCTTTCACAATCCTAATATGATAATTTATACTTATCAGAGTATTACAATATGAAGACAAACTAAATGTAACAAATTCCCATCATAAGTGCATGGTTAAGTGTATTTCTGTACACACTTGTGGTTGATATGTCAGCACCTGCCTGCAGATGAGAGACCTCCTCCCCCAAACTGCCCTTTTTTGGCAGAATTCAGAGGAAATGCCCTGCTAAGGTAAATAACAAGAGAAACCCAAACTGCTCAGTGTGGAGCTCAATCTCCCATCCCTAAACTTGTATCAGCTTTGCAGGTTTAGAACTTTATGGTTGTTGTTAAGGAGTTGGATATTTATGTTTGTTCTTTGAGATAAAAAATATTTATCACCAGCTAATTCTAATTTTTTAATTTTTTTTTTCATCACGGGGTTTTCTTTTGAAATACACCCCAGCTGTGGATCAGAGGCAGCTGAAAGAACTCCCACAGCAGCATCTCCTCACAGCCCCGTGGCACTTCCCAGGAGCTGGGGCCCTCATCTGTGGAGAACAAATCAGAATTGACTCCCCTGTGAACCTTCCCACTTTCATATTGGAATCAAAAATGCCTCACACCACACTTGCTATTTTTAAACATCATCTGTGACTATTTGCAATGTAAATAATCTTTAGTAAAAAAAAAAAAAAAAATTGCTTATCCTGTGCAATAATCCATTGCTTCCTTTGTAGAAACTGGGCATGGATATGATCCTGACACTGCACATGTGGAAAATAAATAGAGTTTTGTACAGTATTTTCATTTGGGAGTGGAGAGAGAGGAGACATAATTAATTAATAAAATGAAAATCCAAAATCATTTTGAACTCAGTATTCTTTCCTAGTTGTTAACTCCCCAGAATGTTTCCTGTTATTTTCTTACCCACAGTGCAAGTGAGGAGCTGAAATATTGAATTGCCCTGCTGTGTTGGACCAGAGCTATCCAAACCCTGACATTTAATATTCCCAAATTCTATATATACATATTCTGGTCATATTTGGACAATCTCACCAGGAAACAGAGGCAATCAACCCCCACCCACTGTCAGAGGAGAATTCCCATTTTGCATTAATACCAATACAATTCTGAAGATTGATATCTGTAACAATAAAGCTCCTGGTGTTCTGCATGTAAGAGATCCGTACAAGACAAGCAGCTCTCCCATGACTCCAGCAAATTCCAGTTGCTTTGCTAACTACTGCCCTGGACTGCTTTTGAATGTTAATTTTCTCGTGTGAAACATCTAATTATCCTTCAGGATAATCTCTGCTACTCTTTTGGATCACTCTGGGGCTTGTTAAGTGGAGTGATCTTTTCTGAGAATCTTCTGAGTTATTAAATGACTTATATGCACTAAAAGAAATTCCCAGTGGAATTCCTCTGGTCTCTGTTAATCAAAGAATCCATAATTCTGTTGACATTTTCACATCTTTTTTTCAGTGTGATTATGGGATGTTATTGAATGACCAAACTGGTTTTGATTAGAAAATCATCACCATCATCTCCTGCTCATGAAATGGGTCTGGAAAAACCAACCTGTGCCATTCCCTAGTAAGGAATCCTCAGGTAATTATCACTCCAAGACTTTATTGTGGGATGGGTTACAGAATCATGGAACGGGCAGGGTTGGAAAGGGAGCTCCAAAAATCCTCTTGTCCCAAGCCCTGCCCTGGGCAGGGACAGCTGCCACCAGCCCAGGTTGTTCAGTGCATCCCCTCTGAGCACAGCCTGTGAGCAGATATTGGTACCTGTGGCCGTGATTCATCTCTTCAAAGGAAACACCTAAAAATTAAATCCAATCAATCCAAACTTAAATTGTGGGAGCAGCAGAGAAAGCAGAACTGACAGATTGGAAACCTTATTAGTACTTATGCATGATTCATTTGTCTTTGGCACGCTAAAACACTTTGGAGTAAATTGTTGTTTTAAATACTTGTATATTCTGAAATTCAAAGTAACTTGTCAATGAAACATGAAATTTGTCAGTACTCTCATTACCTTTGTGCTCCAAAAATTCATAAATAAATAAATACACCTCCTCGATGTTGAATGTTTATCAGTCTTGCTTTTTTTTGACAATGATGTGATAGTACACTAGTAATGAAAGGTGGAAAATAATCAGAATCTGAGAAAAAATGTTTAATTCATGAGTCAAACATGCAAAACATTTTCAGTAATTAATAGAAATTCAATGTCTTATCAGATTATCGTTGTGAGTTGCTGTCTTTCTCAGCTGGATCCAGGAAATATTTAAAAGACATAATATACAAAATAATTCATGAGCCTGCACTTTTTCTGAAGGCATGAGGATGCAGCTGTACTTTCAAACTTGTGCCATTTTTTGGTGGAATTAATCTGCTTTCCAAAAGTTGCTGGTTTTTACGCCAATGCCCTATTGTTCACTTAAATAAATAATCCTGAGCTGCCTTGGGACAAAGGGATGATGTCCATCCCTTTGTTTAGCTTGGATGTGGGCACACTTGTATTCCATTTATAAAACCCCAAAATGCATCCAGCTTCTGCCTCACTTTTATTAGATGACCTTTGGCTTGTGGGCAATCCCTGGTTGATGTATTTTCCAAAACTGAGTAGGAATTCAGCTGTTGGTATGAAAGAATAAAGCACTGAAAAGTTTTCATTGTGCTCTTAGCACTGAACTTACTGCTATGAATTCAGTTTAGAGGGCACAATTTGGGCCATGTGAGGAACTCTAAATGAGATATGACATTTATTACTGAAGCAGGATGCAAAGTGTGATTTCCTTTCCCAAACATCATCTTAAAACATCAGAGAAGTGGCATCTGCATACAGGCATTCATATCTCCCAAACATCAGAAGTAAACTTTATAATAACCTCTCAAATTGAACCAGCCAGGCTGAGAAAACACTCGGAAATGCACGAAATTTTACTGCATCTGCTCATGTGAATGTTTTTTTGAGATGGGAGAACTCAAGCTAATTAGACAAGCTGATTATTGCCACCAAGGTGGAATTACTGGCATAAAAGCTGTATTTTAATATACATAATACTTAAAAACCAGTGCTGTCGCATAATGACATGCAGATGTAGAAGTGACACGTGCATGTGCCATGTCTGGGGAGTTTCCCTGTTCATGTTTGCTCTTTCCATTCAGAAGACCCCCAATTTCCTCCCCATGAACCTTGGTCTGTCTTGAACACTCCTTCCAATCAGTAGTGCCCAACACACCTGACTGTAGCTGCGAGACACCAGGAGGTTATAAACCAGAAACACTGTGAGAGTTTTCTTTCAAAAACTGTAGTGACCACCTTTGATTCTTGATGGAAATAAATGTTGGAAAATGCATATCTTCATTAAAATACAATTATTAGCTTATAATTCTGTATATATCCCTTTACACACGGCAGATTTCTCCATATTTGCAGAACAGCAGATTTCAGATCATTTTCTGCAAACAGAACTGAGTGTTAAAAGTGCCTGACTTTCCCACTACACAACCTGGACAAAAATAGCTTTCCCCTTGAGTAATGCACTTCCCAGCACGGAATTGCTAAGAGGGGTGGTTAAAATGGGGACAAAATACTTCACCACTGTTTTCTCAGCAAAGCTTTGCCTTCTGGAAGCAAAGATCTGGGGTCTCCCTACTCGATTATGCTACACAAGATTTCCTAATGTCTGCAAACTCTGTCCCAAGGAAATCCTAAACTTGAAGCTGTCACAGTTTAATGAATAAGACAAAAATCTGAAGAGTGTAGATCATTCTTATACATCAGCTCCAGAATTGTACATTTTTTTTTACCACAAATAAAACATAAATGAGTGACAAATCGCCCAGAAGCTTTTGAAAAAGTGTTTGATGAGGTGGTGTAGATATTCTGGTTATTTTTTCCTACAATACTTGAAGAAAATATTGTACATTGAGATGCCGAAAGCTGAGGACCATGCTCTGATTTGAAATGGAGTGGCAAAAAGGAAAAATGCTGGACAGCCCCAGTGCTGTAATTGATACCAGAGGCTGGGCAGAGCAGATGGGGGCAACTGATGCCTGTGCCAGTTTGGTTTGTACAAAGTGGGTAAATCTCTTCTGTTATCTCCCTTCCTCAGACTGGATTCACAGCAACGGCCCTGGTTTGTAACTGCTCTCACAGGAACCTTATTTCTGGTGAAGATGTTGAAGATAACTTAAATTGCCTCTTATCCACAGGCTCTTAAATGCAATCAATATCTACTAACACCACGAGCTATTAATCAAAGAGGGGTGACATATTCTTATTTGACCTTTATGAGCAAACCCTCTTAGTGATGATACTTTACTGTTTAACACTACCATTTTGTTCCAACATTATTCATCTTTGGAGAGACTACAAGCCCACAGAAATCAATGGCATAAAGGACAGAATTTCATCCTTGAGGTATGGATTCAGGGTTATGCAATGCAAGCCTGCAACACCTGCAGGTTTATAAGCAGGGAAGATTCATTTATCTTTTGACCCAACACACACATTGACATTGAGCAGCTATTTTTGATTGATCATTGTTCCCTGGGAGGGTGGGCAGGCCCTGGCACAGGGTGCCCAGAGCAGCTGGGGCTGCCCCTGGATCCCTGGCAGTGTCCAAGGCCAGGCTGGACATTGGGGCTTGGAGCAGCCTGGGACAGTGGAAGGTGTCCCTGCCCATGGCAGGAGTGGCACTGGATGGGCTTTAAGGCCCCACCCAGGCCATCCCGGGGCTCCATGAAGTGATAACCTGATGCTCAGATTTCTTTCCTGCATCTCAAATTAAAAATCCTGTTCATCCTGTGCGGGCATATCCCTGTCTGCTGAGGAGCAGCCAAGAGCAGAAGCGTTGCAGCTCTGAAGCCAATACCTTGTACCACCATGGAAATTAATGCACAGAATTTAATGGGATATCAACATTGTCCATAAGACATGGTAAGAGATAATGTATTGTTTTATACCAAGCTGTTAAATATAATTCAAGGTAATATATCTTCAGCTGTAAGGAAGTGTTTACACTTGTTATATCATCACAAATAAAACAATGAGCTCATCAACCAGTATTTAGTGTCTTAACACCTCCTATAAATTTTACTAAAGTCATCAAGTAAGGGAAAAGACCAGCTTTTATACATGGGGAACAAAACATATCTTTGCAGAGCAGTGTGCCCCAACTACTCAGATGCTTACTGACTGTGAAATAACTGGGCCCTCATATGTAGAAATTGTATCATTTTTTTAAGTTAGACAGATGCTAAAGAAATTCTTGTACTTCAGTTTTAGAATCAGGCACATTGCCATTTTTTCCCTGTGTTTATACAGGGCACAATTTTTAATATATAAAGATTGTGTAAAACACAGTCAAATTCTACTGTTAGCTGTATAAGAATTTTTATTTTCTATGGGTGAAAATAGTGTGGAAATTGCATAAGTGTCAGGGGAGCCTCGGGGAAATACACTGAAATAATAGACACAGGGGTCGGTCAAAAATCATAGGGTCATGGAACGACTTGGGCTGGAAAGGGCAGAATCACAGAATCACAGAATATTCCAAGCTGGAAGGGACCCATAAGGATCATCAAGTCCAAGCCCCGGACTTGACAGAGACACTCCAACATTCCCACCCTGTGCCCGAGAGCTGAATTGAACTGAACTGAAAAAAAAAGGAGAAAAAGGAGAAAATTAGCTAATTCCTGAAAGAATGATACATGCTGTTTGCAACGAATATTGCAATGAATCATGCAAATCCAGAACCACTTTATCCCCAATTTTACAGCGGTTCCTACACTCTGCAAACTTCCCATCTTTTACCTGCTGAGCATAACTGGAACTGCTCATTCTGCGCATCCACTTGACTCAAATCTCTCTCATAACTCCCTAGCTCTTTAAAAAACGTTGACCTCATTGGTTTCCTGCTTACAAACAGATAATTCCTCCCACTTCACGTCTTTATTGGGAGAACAAAACACTCCATGAGCAATTAATCCCCCTGTGCTAATGACATCCCCTGCTGTTCGCACAAAGCCTTTGGCAGAGCTGCAGCACCTGACGGATTTCAGCAGCACACACACGTCCAGGAACTCTCTGCACTGCAACAGATGGCGGGGAAAAGGTTGAGCTGAGGAAATTCCAGCCTCCAGCGATTCCTTGCGGACACCTGCAAGCCGCTGTGGCGGGGAGTGGCTGCTGAAGCCGCACCAGGTTCGGGTCACTCTGCCTGGGGACACATTTGCAGCACTCCCCGTGTGCCACCACCCCCTGACTCAGGGACAGACTGCACCGAGGGGCACAGCTCGAACCTTCCTCACTTGGCCACAGCACAATTTATTAAAACACATCCATTAAATCACCCGATGGACGAAGTGATGAGAATTTTACAGCACTGCCTCATATTATGCCCTGAGCTCTCCTTATTTCTGTACTGAAACTCTCAAGGTAATCGCAGGGAGAAAAATAACCAACCATATAAACAAATAATGTATTTTATAACCACAAATAGACTGCATCCCTAAAACTGAATTACTGTGCATCTTATTCTGGATTATTTTATGCAATTACTTCGTCGATTGCCAGTGAGATAATGCTGAGGTGAGCTTTCAACCTTTCAAAATTAGACCTTTATGCACAAATATGTTTTGAAGAATAGCAAATGATTTAAAAGTCCACACGTAATAGTGGCATTAAAAATTGTAGCAGGCCTATAATTGAGCTAATGGAGAAGCTGATGGAAAGACAAGATAACAAAGGAGAAATGATGCTGGAAAAATTGCTTCACTTTGGGTCCAAACGGCAAAAGGAGCTTGAGAAGCCCAGGGTTTCATGTGCAGTTAGTCTCAAAATTGAGAGATTCGAATATAATAAAAAGACATTATGTAACACATGGCTAAAAAGAAATGAAAAAGGACAAGAATATTCCACCTATACTGTCATTCTTTAAAATTACTGCTATCAGGAGGCTTTCACAATTTTGGGAAACTTGCTTGAGAAGTTGTTCTTCACAGAAGGAAAGTGTCTTAAAGGGCATGACATGCTTCATCTGGTGAGAGCAATTTGAAGAGTTATCAAGCATGTAAAAAACATAAAATAGAGGTGCCTGATTAGAGGTGACAAATTAGATGCTGGATAACAATAATGAAATTTACTGTGGACAATACACAGCCAAAGAAAAGGTATTTTGTATGATTTTCATCTCGAAATATAAAAACTCCTTCTTTCATACTTTCTTTTAAAATGTCCAACTGTCTTTATGACTTCATTGTTTCTATACAGCGGATCAAAGTTTTATGGCACTGGGGGCTGGGTCTTTCTCTGTTTTCATAAATAATGCCATTATTTTGAAGAGACATTGAAAAGGAAATACAGCACAGATAAGCTGATACAAAGGCTGCTTTGGAATATTGTTTTATTGTCCTCCGGCTGAACAGTCTGAAGTCAGTTCTTGCTATCACCAAACCTTTCAGAGCTTTGGCTTCAATTTGCAAACCAGATAATTGTTGCTGAAAAAATAAACATCAGTGTGCTTGCTTGGAGGGGCAGAGGCTGAAGGAGGGAATGAGGGGCATTTGCCAGGGATGGTGTCAATAGTAATGGCTTGTAGTCAAACCCCTCACCTACATCCTCAATGGCATTAACTTCCCTGAAATAAAAGGAATAAAATTTTGTGCAGTTGTGGAATGATGTGGTGTTTGAGCCACAGTTTGTGCACCACGTCCTGAGCATAGAGATGAGAGAATCTGCTCTGATCCCAGTGCTATTAGAGGGTGGCAGCAATGCTCCCCAGGAAATCAGGGATCCTTTAGCTGTGCCCATGCTGTCCTTGTGACTCTGGCTGGGACCTCTCTAATTAAAAACACCACTTCTCAAACCCTTCCAAGCTGCACATGCTCACTGGACACTGCCATGCTGAGATGCTCTGCCCTCACTGGTTTGGACAGGCACCGTAGGCTTCAGTTCCCCCAGGATGTTTCCCCAGTTCCAGGAACAAGTTATTTCTGCAGTTATTCCTATGTGTGATGACAGCAAAAAGCGCTTTCAGGTTAATCCTCTTCCAACCTGATATAACAAGAATTAATGCACTGTGCGACTTGTTCCGCGGCCTTCAGGTCTCATATGGCATAAAAATGTCAGGAAGCACTTCCTCTGCAGCTACAGTTATGTAATAACCTTCCTGTGCCACTTGCTCCAGCCTGGGAAATGTGCTCTGGCTCTTTGGGGGCTGCTCTCTGGACTCCCTAAAGGCAGCAGAGACATCACCCTCCATGTAATTTCTGTGTGCTGCAAGCGCAGTGTGGGGCTCCCTTGGCTGCAGCAGGGCTGGCACACTCCACTGGGGGATGAAATAACAGTGTGGACATATCATCTGATGGACCTCAGCTTTAAAGGAAGGGATTGTTTTGATAACAGCAGGTAGAAGTAAGAAATGACCCTTAGAACACCACTTTTGGCTGCTACCCATCACTGTGTGTGAGGGGTTTTCCAGAAGCACCCCTGGTTAAACACTGCAGAAACTACTGGACTACTTTTAAATGACACTGAGGATCTAAACATGCAAAAATAATCCAAAAACTTCCAACCATATATAACAACTCAAATATCTGACTTCTCTTCAGGTGTTTATATAAATAGGCATGTAAAGGAAAAAAACAAAACAACTTTGCTCTCTCCCCACCCCAAAAAAATGCGTTGTGTGAATTGTAAAAGCAAAGTACACATTGGGGCTTCAAGTGGACCCTATGGGACAGCCACACTCTGTGGCTAACTCACATTGTATGGACACTTGGTATCACTGAGGTGATTCTGAGCCAAAGAATCCAAGATTATAGCATTGAATATTTTGTGTGAATTAATTCAGGCAAAGACTTGCACACATAAACTTCAAGTGCTGGTGCATATTATAACTGTTCTAGAGCCTGTACAGAATAACTTTATCCTGCTGTTCATGGACTAAAAGCCTTCCTGAAGCACTGGGTACAGTGACACTGCTCAAATTTCACCCCTCCGTAATAGAATGGGAGGAGAAATGAAAAGCAAGTAGACAAAATTATGCAACATATAAAGTAATAAAGCAGGTGTTTTATTCACTTGTCCTTTACTGTGACCCTGCCCTAATAAACCCAGTGACATATGGGTTGAGGAGCACTTCAGTCCATCTTGACCCCAGCTGGGAGATGTGGCACCAGGTGTTTTTACCTGCTGCATAAGCACTCACATGGACTTTGTACACAGCATTTATTCTCTGCTGCTTCACAATGAGCTGTTCTCAAGCCCACCGGCACCTGTGACCACAATAAATCCTCTCCCAAATCACTGTCAGCAGCAGTGACAGTGCTGGCACATCCATCCCCCAAAAGAAGCAATAAGAAAGTTTGGGTTCCCTGTAGGAATCAGAGACAGCTTGTTTGGGCTGATGCTGCATGAGCAAAGGAAACACAATATCTGCTAATACAGCAAGGGTTTCCCAGAGCTCTCGGTGCAGAAGAGATGCTTAGGGGCAAAAGGTTTGTAAAAATTTGGTGTCACAATTGCTCTCTTCACCAAATCAGGTCAAACAGAAGGACCTTGACAAATGACAGGGCTGTGAATCACCGATGGTGGGATGTTCTACAAGGGAAAGTGCTGGATTCTGCACCTGGGATGGGGCACCCTGGATGTACAGACAGGATGGAACAAGAGGGTGGAGAGCTGAGACAGGAAGGGACCTGGGGGCCCTTGTGGATGTCCAGTAGGATCTGAGAGAGCAGAACAGGCTCCCCAGGGAATGGGCACGGCCCGAGGCTGCCAGAGCTCCAGGAGTGTTTGGACACCGCTCCCAGGGATGCACAGGCTGGGATTGTCGGGGTGTCTGTGCAGGGCCAGGAGCTGGATCAATGATCCTGATAGATCCCTTCCCACTCAGGACACTCTATGATTCTATTGCACCAAAATATTGCCTTCTTTCAGGTGTATTCTCTGACAAGACATTCCTTAGAAATGAAACACTACCAGACAATTATGGAAACAACAGCATGAAGCTGCCTGGAGCTGCAATGATCCCAGTGACTGTACTTATTGACTGCATCATTCAAGCACTTTCAGTGACACAGGGCATCATTTAAAGCAGTGAAGAATTTAGGGATGCCCTTCACTGGTTTACAGGTAATGCTTTAGCATCTGGGAATCTCTCTCTGATCCCACCACAAGTATTTCCAAGTCCTGCTACCAGTGATGGACAGGAAAGAACAGTAATTCTGCTAATGGCATTTGATTACATCTTCAGGTTGTTTGTTAAACCATATTGAGCAAATAAAACTGTGCAAAAATCTCTTCAGTCTATAATAGAACTGCATGGCTTTTATGTAAAATTATTATAATAAGAGTCTTTAGTTGCATTTTTCCAAATGCATCAACACAATGGATGGTGTTTTGCACGTCAGCATCACACGGGTGTGTGGTATGAGATGCCTTGTCTTTTTTGTTTACTGGTGCAGGATGCAAAAGAACACGAATGCCCCACAGTGTTACTTTGATTTAATACCTTGAAACAAGGGAACTGGCCAATAGCATTCAATGAGTTCAATAGCCATGAGTCACCAAGGGACTCAGTTGGAGATTTTCTGGTCTAGCACACACAATTCAATGAAGAAAAAACCCCAAAACAAAAAAGAGTTTAAAAGATATTGAGGTTTGGTTTTGTTTTGGTTTGGTTTTTTCCCCAGCTAAACTTGGATTTTAGAATCCCAGAATTATTTGGGTTGGAAGGGAACTTAAAGCCCATCCAGTGCCACCCCCTGCCATGGGCAGGGACACCTTCCACTGTCCCAGGCTGCTCCAAGCCCCAGTGTCCAACCTGGCCTTGGGATCCAGGGGCAGCCACAGCTGCCCTGGGCACCCTGTGCCATTTACATTAGCTACCTAAATATGGATCTGACCACAAAAGTCACCTGAAGTTTAGGAAAGGTACTTCTGTTTTCCCTGAACTGGAAACCCACACTGCCATGCTGGCACCATGCTGTGAAGCCGTTTAGAAACACAATTTCAACAGCTGCAATTCACTGAGCTTAAAATTATTGCCATTGTAAACAGCAGGAAACATCAGAGGGCACCCCGAACCCTACAAATAGTAAAGGAGCTATGACTGCATAATATCATAGAGTGTTTAAGCTTGGAAAAGATCTCCAAATCCATCAAGACCAGCCTTTGACTGATTACCACCATGCCCACTAAACCATATCACTAAGTGCCATCACGGTTTTTTTATAATTCTTTAGAGTAGTAAGAAGGAAGAGCTCTTAAATATGTTCATTATTCTAACTTGAGAAAAAAAAAGAAAATTTCCTTCCAAAACACAAATTTAAAAAAATTAAACTAATAATATAGTTATATATATATATTATATATATATAGTTATATATATACTTATAGTATTGATAATTTAAATTAATAATTGTTCATAATTAATCTGTGGCAAGATAAGCTACAATTTTTGAGCAAAGCAATATGTAGTTAAACAAAGAGAACATTATTTCATCTGTTACTGCCATAGAGGATAAACTTACAAACTTTACTTCAGCTTCAGTGCTGGTTGTATTTCAAACCCAGTTAATTCAGGTAAACAACATTGTCTACTTTGGTTTATGTTTTGGGCATCTTCTCCTTCAGAAATAAATATTACATAATCACAGAAATTAAATTGATTTTTATGGGTAGTATTTACCCTCGTGGGATGCTGCAGTTTAAGAGCCTGTTTATCATTTCATGTTCACCTGAATTACTGTTTCTCCATAAAAATAGCTGGAATGACCATGGTACCATGATGATGCAGCCACAATTCCTCATGAAGGTGTCAGAAGGACAAGTTTCCACCAGAAATGAAAGAGCCTGCAGGGAAATAAAAGGGCATAGAAATGAATTTTGCACTAAGCTGCTCTTGCTGTACCTGGATTTCCCCTTCCCGCTCAGAGGTGACCACAGAGCTCTGACATCCTTCAACATGTTGTGTGTTGAAGATCTTTAGAATTGTGACCCAGAATCCCTGCCCAGATGCTGGGCTGTGATGGAAGTTAATATAAAATGAAAGCACTGCTCGAAAACAGATGTTTGGAATTTGAAGCACAAATATAGCTGACACTCAGCAGATAAGCCCAGATTTCACCAAGTCTAAGGGATAAGAGACAAACACTCTCCCTTTAATCTGATTTGGTTTGCTCACTAGTATTCAGATAAGATAAAAGCATAAGAGATCAAAGTCCTATCTTTTGAGTGATAAATCAGTGGCTTTTTATTTTCTCCTACAACACTTGGAGCATCTGTGTATCCAATAGAAGGCAAATCTCATGCAGAATAGGGATTCTAGGATTTACTACCAATTGCTTGTTTAAAAAAAAAAATAATAAGGTGGCTGGCAACAATTCTGTGTAGACCTGAGTTTTAATGACTTTTCATGAAAATCATGCAGCTAATTAGAACCCACTGGGATATATAGAGACTCCAAAGTTTTGGGGATGGCTCATGGAGAAGAACGGGCCACAGACATCAAGACAAAGTCCTGCTTCAAGTAGTCACTGCATTTCCAGGGTACAAGAGAAAACAACCTGAAAAAGGGAATAATTACCAATTAAAATGATAATTAATAAACCTTGTGCCAATGTTCTTATCAGTCTCCTTCACACAGACCATTTTTGCCACTTGCTAAAGCAAAAAAGTAATTAACAGCAATGATGGGCCATGCAAGGGAACATCTTATTTTATCAATACTAATAAGTCTTCAAGATTATCAACACTGGCCTTAAAAATGAGTAAAGAGACATTTTGACACCACTCACAATTTGTACAAATGAAATGAGATTTGGGCAATTACCAAATTTGGAGGGGCCTAAGCAAAGGGTTGCTCATGGTGTGCAGCATTACAAGTAAAAGTGAGTTCCTAAAATACTGATGATGGGAGGGCATTAAACTCAGTTTCCACAAATGAGAGAGGAGGAGTTGATTTCTCTCCTGCTCACTTTCAAGTAGCACCTTCACAGATTTATTTTTAATTTTCAACGATGGTCATATAATTTGGAAAATTATTGTACAGAAAACTGCATGGCATGAAATTCATAATTTGGGACATTGATAGATATAAAGACTATTAGTTATCTGTCTGTGTGCTAAGGGAATGCTCAGGAATTGTATTTTGACACTCAGTGAAGTGCAAAGATTGGAGGACACTGCAGAGAGCAGAAGTGGGATCAAGGGCTGCGTGAGCAGTGTTTCTGTACAGTTTGCCATTATTTCTAAAATCTAGGGAAATAAGGAAAATGAATCATTCAAAACAATGCATGGATGTAACACCAGTGCCACTGGTGCCTGCATGGGTTCATGGTACAGAATCACCACTGCAAGGGAGAACAGTTCTCAAACTCCACAGGTCCAGGCAGATCAATAAAAGAGAACATTTTCAGTATCCTGTACTGTTGGAGTGAAAGCTCCTCTGGACTCAGGCCCAGAGGGAAGCCAAAGCACAGGGGTTGAATTAAAACCTTTGCACAAGCTGAGATACATGGAGCCACACCAAAGTGAAATAGAAATATAGATTTTTAACTTTTAGGAGAAATATATGCTGAGTGCCTTAAACATTAAAAAGCTGCAGCAGAGACCTTAAACACAGTTCTTACTGCAGCAGTGGTACCTTTTCACTGAATTCTTTACTTTAGACAAAATATAGATAGAACTGTACTGCTCACATTTTTTAGATGGAGTGTTCACATAAACAATAAGAGCCGATAGAAACTGTGTACACAAATCTGTGTAATACCTGTGTAACACTTGTGTAAGGCTTATGACTGTTAGAATTAGACCAGGATGGGTGAAGGAAAACTGGAATCATGTGTTAATCTTATTGGTCAGTTAACAAATATAATCCACACTTCTGTAAGAAAAAATATATAGAGAAACTAGAATTAGAAGAAGAAGAAGCTGTTTTCTGCCTGCTGTTTGCTGTTGCTGCTTGGCTTTATCACGTAACCCCCTTCAAACTCTGCCTTCAAGAAAGCTGTGAGACTATGAAATAAAGAACTCAGCAGAACAGCAGCCTCCTCTGCTCTCTTACCCTGCTCCGAGAAGGAAGGGTAACCCATCCAAACTCAACACTGTACTATCCCATTACAGTGGTGTTCTATGGAGAGAAAACCACAGGATTTTGTGGGTGGCCAATATAAACATTTCCTATTGATACATTCCATAAGTTACAAGGAAAATAGGGAAGCTCAGAAGTTCAGTCAAGTCTCCTCCAAGGGTGGTGACTCCACCACTGCCCTGGGCAGCCTGTTCCAATGCCTGGCAAACATTAGGGTGAAGAAATGTTTCCCAATATATAATCTAAACTTCCCTGACACAACTCCAGGCCGTTTCCTCTCATCCTGTCGAGGTGGAACTAAGGTGATAAGTATGAAATCAGTGTCAAACCTAAAATCTTAATCTGCTTGAAGTCTGACCCCAAACCAGTCAAGGCTGAATCAGGAGCTGCCTCTCAGCAGGTTTTGCAGTCCAAGTGAGGTGTAAATGGCTCGACTTGCTGTTGTTACAGCTCTTTCCCAAACTATGAGATTCTATGATTCTAAAAGCTGGAGCATCCATTCTCATCTCTGCTCTGTTCTGCCTGGCATCATCAACTGAAAAACCTGAAGTGAGGTTTCTAATGAGTATTTTGCCACCTCACTGATGTCATGATCTGGTTCTTATCTGCATTGTTTATTTAGGTGCTTCTCATCTGTCAAGGGCAGATTTCTGACAGGTCTCATATCATCCCCCAAATATCAAAGCAAGGCATCTCCTGGAAACATCAGGGTTTCTGGAGGGCTTTATCTCCTTAACTTCCTATAGAAAATGCAAAGGGCATATAGACAAATTCCAGTCCCAAAAGAAGTGAGGACAACCCCAGCAAAATCTCTGTTCTAACAAGGAGCAGAGGATGCCAAGAGCTGCCCTAACCCTGCCCTGCTTCAGGGAGAGCTGCTGCCAGCAGAGCCCTCGGGCAGCCCCAGCAATGCAGGGCTTGTTTAGCTTGGCTGTTTCTCTGGCCAGCCTGCTGTAATTAGGCACTGTTTGTGGATATCACATTTCCATGCCATTGGCCTTTTTCCCCCCTTCAGGTTTGCTTTCACATGTTCCATGTGATTTAACGAGGCAACACCTTTTTCTTTTACAAACAAATTAGGTGTTAGAAATTAATCACCCGCAGCAGGCCTGCCAGTTGTCAATACTTTGACAAGAAACCCTCAGATCTTGTGTGATGTGAAATCCAGGAAGGATTTTGAGGATGTGCAGTTCTCCACTATGTCCTAGTCTGAGTTTTAGTCTTGTTTTATTGCTCTAAAGCAGTCTCATGACATATTTATTGAAAATAAACAGGAGTGTGTGGTTGAGCAACCTCCTGCATGTTTTATTTCCAGAGGTATCTCTGTCCCATTTGTTGCCCAGACAGAGAAATATCTCATAAAGGCAGGCACAGGCCAACAGTGGGGGAGAACTGATACATTTTATTGTGTCACACTCACCCAACATGTGTTTGGAGGGCAAATCAATAAAAGACAGCTCTGCAATCCCTCTTATATTTGATTTGCAAGTCATGAACTATTATCCTGTGAGAATAGAGCACATAACCCTGTTAATCATTGCTGTGCTTTCATAATAAAAATATCTGTAGTAAACCCACACTGCTTCAAATTAATAAAACTAAGCATTTACTTTGCATAACTTGTTATCTAATATGGTGCGCACAAGGAAAATATCCTCTTTAGAGCTCATGCATCATCCCAGGAAAGAGCTAAAACACATCATTCCCATACCAACCTTTAGCTAAACTTATAATTTTTAGACCCAGGAATACTCAGTATATATTTCACCCATCCCACATACATTTTATATATGACCCACAAAGATTTTTTTAAGCTGAATTAATTACACACTTTAATGGAAATTACAAATGGAATGAAATACAAGCCATATATATATATATGTGCAAGATATTATACTACATTACATTTCTATTTCAAAGGATAGCCTAAAAATCTATAATAAGTCTGACAAGTCATTCTTTCCTTATATGGATTTTCCACATTAATTTTGAATATTCATATCTCTTTTTAGAAGAAGCTTAATGAGGCATATTACCTAAGTGTGGCTTTTGATGTGACATTTCCTTCAAACTGTGATTCATCACACAGGCCACAAATATATTTATTTTTCCTAAAGTATTTTAAGCTCAAGACCCTGAACCAAGTATTCATCATTAAAATAGTGAAAATCAAATAGAAATGTTATTTATTTTAGAAATAAAATAGAAAAATAATTTTGCTTGGGTTATATTTCAGTACTGGTGTTTTGCATAAGGTGAGTGGCACGAAGAACATTTTGGAGAGAATGAGTTAAAATCACAAATGGAACATCCCAGACAGAAAAGACCAAACCTGTCTTGGCAAGTGTTGAGTTTAACAGAAGTTGTGACAGTCAGGTTTCTCTAAATTCAGCCTAAAGGATTTCAGAAATCACATGTACACTAGAAATTACCTGAAAATATATAATCAAGAGTTTTCTGGCTTTGCTAATGTTTGTGTTTCCATGTCTGGGTGCAAACTTCCATTGTCAATTAATATTTTAAGTGATAACTTGGCTTAGTTTGATTTCTACCTTGAGCTTCACATGAGACAAACCTCACTGGAAACTGAAGTCAGCCTCAAACTCACAAAAAAATTAATAAGCCTTCAACTGACTGTCAGAGTTGGTCCTAGTTTTAAAGTTTCCTATTGTAATCCCTGTCTGACACTAATCTAAATATTTTAATTACTTGCTCTGTTAATAGCAGCTTACAGGCTCAGAGCAGTGGACTCTCCACTCCTGTATGCAATGCTGTGACTTCCTAAATTAGAAAGCAATCCTCTGATCTGCATGAAATCAAATTTATTTTTTAATGAAATTTTCACCAAAATCCTTCATCAGGGATCTCATACATTGAATGCTGGAACTTTCTTTTTAAAGTTTAAAGTTTTTCCCGAAAACTCATATTTATATTTGTGTCATAGCAAAACCATGGTTACTGAACTGCTCATTATCTGACCCAGGTCACCTGAGATGTTGGACATCTCCTTTCTGCCTTATCCAAGTCAAAATTATAGTTCTTTCCCAGAAATCTTCATAAATTTGCACTTTGCTGCTTATGTTTTCTGCCTCTTCTAATTTCAAAATCAGATCTGCCTTCAGCTTCAGCTCCTCTCATTTATTTTTCCTGTGTGTAATTTCTTGGTGCATGGAGTCAGCTCCATGAAATTGTTTAATTCTATTCCTCTAAGTTTCTCTCCAGTACAAGTAATATAAAACCACTGAAATATAGGTGACATTTTATTCTGCTCCTCTTCTTTCATATCTAGACTGAAAATATCAGGATTTATTGGATGTTGCCACCAGACACATTTTAGGTGCTACTGTAAAACAAAATGATTCATTGATTCAGCAAACACTTACAGCAAAATGACTTTTTATAGCATTTTCAAATCAAAGAATCGGAGAATCACAGAAGATGCTGAGTTGGAAGGGTCCCACAGGGATCATTGATCCAGCCCCTGGCCCTGCACAGACATCCCACCAGTCCCAGCCTGGGCATCCCCGGCAGCGCTGCCCAAACGCTCCTGGAGCTCTGGCAGCCTCGGGCCGTGCCCATTCCCTGGGGAGCCTGGGCAGTGCCCAGCACCCTCTGGGGGAAGCAGAACCTCTCCCTGATCTCCAACCTAACCCTCAAGTGCCCTCAGCTGTCTCCCCATCAGGGTGAACACACACCAGGCAAAGCATTGAAAACCACACAAAATACTGGATTTTGCCTGTGCATGTGCAGACACAGAGATTTCACACTTAGCACAGCCCAGACAAGTGGATATCCTCACACGGCAGGCTTCCAAGGAATGCTGCTGTGGGACAGGGATAACAGTCTCTGATTCATGTTTCTCCAGGACAGGAACCAGCCAGCCATTCCAAGCATTTTCAGGGACATGCATCCCTAGCTCAACAAGATTACTGGGGATGAAGCAACACAAGGATGCATATAGAATTTTTTTACCTATTAATAACTGAGCTGGCTGATGTTTCTTGGCAGTGATCAGTTTTAATGTAGGAAATCCATGGGCTGTGGAAGCAGAATCTGAAGCAGAGAGCTTAATGACCAGTGTTTCAAAATCCAGCCTCTTGTTCCTTAGCAGTGTTCCATGCCCAGTCTGGGTTCGTGTTAACTTCCCTTGGGTGAGCTAATAAATGATGTTCATTATTGCCAGTGCTGCACAGAGTGAGACAGGGCACGTGGCAATGGGAGAGCACAGAGACAGCGAGGAAAATGGAGATCCAACTCAAAGGCCACACTTCCAGGACACAGGAGAAGCTTTTCCTTGCTCAAGTGAATCAATGTACAGTCGTTTAACCATACAGCTAAATAGTCACTGATAATTGCTAAACCATTACCCTCCTATCCCGCAGTGTCCAGTCACCTAGAAGAGGTGGCCAATCCTGCAAAACAGAATTTGTCAGGCTGCTTCCCTGCTGGCTTTGTCACTGCTGTCCCTGCAGTAGCCAGCAGCTGAGTTTCTATTTTGGCTCAGGCTGGGCTCAGTGCAGGGTGAGCCCGCCCGCAGCCACCCCGCAGCAGCGGGATCAGCCCTGGGCAGCGGGGACTGGCTGCTCCCAGCCTGGCAGAGACCACAGCAGGGTCCACTTGGTCCTCTTTCCAAATCTGACTCCCAGTGAAACAAGCTCCAGCACCACGGACTCATTTCGAACACAGACAGAGCCCTGTCCTGTGCTGCCAGGGCTGTAACAAATGACAGACACTGTTTGCAAGACTTTCAGAGGAGACTGAGTGAATGTAGAGTGAAAACCACTCAGCTCCAAAACCTGGTTTACATGTGCAGGAATCTAACATTCCTCAGGCATTAACATGCCTAAGTCAGAGCTCATTCTTTCATAATTCAACTGCATAATCATACAACTACTAATAAGTAGTTTATTGCTTCTAAAAATGGCTATTAACATTGCAGTAATGGATGTTATTAAAGTCATAAATATCCCACTTACAATGCTCATGTCTCACCAAAGTTTAAGGCTGTTTCAAAGATCAGATGTCTCATTCTTCAGTCTGCTTTTACAGCATAAAGGGATTTTGGTGGAAAGTCCTGTTTCTGCTCCAAGCAGAAACTTTACTGTTGTTGGAGTTTGATACGTGATGAAAGAAAACAGCTCACAGATGCTGACTGAAAACTGCAACTGAAAGTAAAGAACTTTCACTCTTTCTCTTTGGGAAGTTGCTTTTCTCCAAGTCTGACAGTTTCTGAAAAGTAAAATTCAAAAAGAAGAGGGCACAACTTTCAGCTGTGCTTTGAGTGAAATTTTGCCTTCCCACGGTTCTTAAAAAACAGGCAACCCTGGGCACAACAATTCTTATTTCAGTTATGAACACAAGGCACTGCTCTCCTTTCCTGTGGATGGAGATGCCTGTGGAGCGTTGGAGTACCCAGGATGGATTCAGCCCCTTCTCGAGGGGACTGAAACTCCCGTGTGCTGCAACACAAACAAACCAGCTTTTGAAAAGCAGCCTGCATGCATCATTAGAGGTGAGCACTAATCCCCTGACAGTGCTGGAGAAGGTGTGAAGGTGTGAGAGGAGAGGGAACTGTAGCCCCACAGCCCCCCTCATGCCCTTAAAGAAAGTGGCAGCTGTCCCTGCTGTCAGGGAAGAGCTGTTTTACAGGACTGTGTCATCTCATTCCCCAAAATTCCCATTTGAATCAGCCCCTTATTGAAAATTAAGTTGGAACAAGTAGGGTTTTAAATTCAGTTTTACTTACAGCATGAGATAGTCTGTCTAGATATCTCAAATCTGAAATGCTGCTGCTATGCAAAAGCACAACTGCACCTATCCAGATTAAAAAAAAAAAACCAAAAACAAAAAAACCCCCTGAGTATTGCCAGCATGAATATTGAACCAATTTTAAAAGTATTCAGGACCAAGATGGCTAAATTCCTATTCAGTCATGTCTGGATCTGATTTTAATATCCATACAATAACAGAAATAGTATAATTTATGGAGCACACCACTAAAGATGGGGAAAATGATGTGTGACAAACAGCCAAAGGCTGTATTGCAGTAACCAAGTATTGCAGTAACCAAGTGCAAGTCACTGAGCCGTGGTGTGTATTTGAGCCACATTAGAACACTGTGGAGTTCATAGTTTCTAATTTTTAAAGTAGATTACAGCTGCCACATCGTTAAGACCTTACAATTATATCTGAACAATAAATTGTATTATTAATAGGATGGTTATGGCCTGTGAGTATTAGATATTGTTGTTTGTGATTTGCACTTAAAGAGGGATTTTAATCAAGTTTACCATTCTCAAAAAGTCTGGTTTGCATTTAAATAAGCATCCTTAAAAATTGATCTGTTTTGCTCAATTATACAATGCCTCATTCTGGAGCCTCAAAGTAATTTATTATCCAGGCTCTGTGAGCAAGGAAGATGTATTGCATTGTACTTAATCTTATCAAGTTTCTGCTGATTTTTGATGACAATGTCTGTTTATCATAATTATTACGAGTTGTCTGGGTTAATAAAACCTGAAAATCTGTGTGGGAATTAACCCAGTATGGAATGTTAAACTTACTATTTGTGTAAGGCTGCCTGATCCCAGCTGTCCTTCAGAGGTCCATGAAGCCATTTATGTCAGGGAATCGCAGACTGGTTTGGGTTGGAAGGGACCTTAAAGCCCATCCAGTGCCACTCCTGCCATGGGCAGGGACACCTTCCACTGTCCCAGGCTGCTCCAAGCCCCAATGTCCAGCCTGGCCTTGGGCACTGCCAGGGATCCAGGGGCAGCCCCAGCTGCTCTGGGCACCCTGTGCCAGGGCCTGCCCACCCTCCCAGGGAACAATTCCTGCCCAATCTCCCATCCAGCCCTGCCCTCTGGCACTGGGCAGCCATTCCCTGTGTCCTGTCCCTCCAGCCCTTGGCAATTGTCTCTCTCCAGCTTTCCTGCAGCTCCTTCAGGCCCTGCAAGGACACACTGAGCTCACCCTGAAGGTTTTCCTCTGCAGGCTGAACACTCCCAATTCCCTCAGCCTTTAGAGCCACAATCAGCTTTCGCCCTGTTAGGAATGTTTATAACCCCTTGTTGTACTGGTTCTATCCCATGCCATCATCTTTAAGAGGTGTTTCCTCCTGGAAGTGCATTCAGTAGGAAATTATTTCCAACACTGACAAACAAAAGAATTTTAAAAGGCAAATCTTGATTTAATGCACCTTCTAGAGGATGCAAAATACAAAAATTTTTTTTTGCTTGTAAAGAATTTAAAGCACTTGCTGTTTCAGATTACACCAAGGGCCTTTTGTGATCTGAAATAAAAGCCCATGTTTGCCACATTCTTTGACACAGAACTGTATTGATTTTCCCTAGAATTAAATCTGCAGGCAGGGAGCAAGTTCTCAGTCCAAGGCCAGGTCAATGATACTCCAAAGGTACAAGAATGCCCACAAAGCCGTTCCACAGTAAAGAATGTGGACAAAATACACTTCAAATATTCCAGCAGAAGCAATAAAGGCACATGAAATTCCCAATTAAAAGTGGGAATGACAAGGTTGAGAGAAGGTTGAAAAAACTTTTCAGTCAGCAGTGCATGTTTTCACTTGGAATACTGATCCTATTCCTGACCAGTCTAATGTCCTGCTGCTGCTATTAGTGAGGCTGGAAAGGTCAGGAGTCCCTCTTTTTGGCTCTGGTTTTGATTATTTTGGGACCATTCTCACCTCATTGTCAGCTGTACATCTCAGCGATAGCACCAGCCATCTTTGGAGATATGGAATGACCCCAAACTTCCAGGGTAAGGCATGGAGCTCTCCACAGCAGCCACACTGGAAATGCAACCCGGTATTTGTGCTGCAGGAACAAGTTTGGAGTTAAAGAAGTGACAAAAAGCAACGTTAAGTAAGTTCATTGCACAGCCAATAAACCACATAATGACAAGAGTTAGTGCTGTTCTATTTCACAATTCAATCGAATGGAAGCTTTTGCTGCTCAAAGGGGGACTTTATTGATGTTTACAGATAGATTTTATGGCTTATTTGTCACCAGGAGAGCCTCGATGTGTCTGTCTCAGTTCCTGCTCAGCAATGCCTGGACCTTGCATGGCCTATTTCTGTACCAAGGAGGAGAAAAAAAAAGGAGTCTTAAATTCCTGGATCAAAGCAACTTTAACTTGTTAAGGTAATTGTCTTGCAATGATTGATCTAGTCATGTCAAGATAATGAGGTTTTTATGGTCCTGAGGAGGATTTAATCTAATTTTTGGAGGGATTCTGATCTCACTGTTGCTACTTTATCACTTTTAATCTCAATACTTTTATTTGAATTTGCTCTGCAAAATTCAATATACTTTTAGTTGACAGCTGAAGACACAGAATAGTCTTTTCACACTAACTTTTCCTGTGTTGCAACTGTGTTTTAAATCTTGTTACCATTATTCTGAACAAATGCAATTATAGAGCTGTTTTGCTGCTTTAGACAGAGAATACCCAGTATAATTCCTCCAACACAATAAAAGCACCTCTTAAAGAAAAAGTAGTAGCCCGATTTTGAAAAGAAGATGGCTGCTAATGGTGTCTTTAATTATTTGGCAGAGGATCATTTGTGAGAAAAGATATCTAAGGCTTGTGTTATTCTTTAGTAGAATCCACTAACATGTGTTCAACTTTCCAATAATATGAGGACAAAATAAAGTTTGTATTAAAAAAGGTAAATGGGTAAGCATTGTCTTCTCAAGTCTCAGGTTTAATAAGCCTTTTTATTTTTTTTAAAATTTCCTAAGGCAAAATGGAAAATTACCACCAATCTGGTTAAGGGATGATTCATAAAATTTGTCAATCAGAACCAGTTTGGTGCAAAGTCCCCCCTGCTCTGCCCACACCAACTTGTATCTTCTCCCCCACAGACAGGGAAAAGTACTCAGTCTACTCTTCTGGGATTGTGCTACTTGTTGTATTTTCTTTTTGGCTCTATCCTCTTTGATTATTTTTAGTTCTTAATCTTATTACTTCACACTTCTGTACAACTGAGCTGAATAAGCTACTTATCCAGCCTCTAAGCTGAATCTATCCAGATAGTTTTGAATTTATTTGCTCTGTTCCTCTGTATTTACTCTATCGTCCTTTCCCAGTTCTGTGTCATTGGCAAATTTGGGTCAGTAATTTATAAAGTAAACAAAAATGGCCCTAATGCTGCACTTTCTGACATTCCTTTTAACTCCTTCCTGAGCTTTTCTTGTAGTTTGCAATATTTGTTCCTTCAACTAAAAATAGTTCCCTGGAAATTCATATGCCTTTCTGTAAGGGAATGCTTCCCTTATTTGTACATCAAACCCTTCTAAAATCGACTTTAAAATAAGCACCGCATTTCTCTCTTTTCCATCAGCTGAATATGCATTGCCACATTCTCCACAAGAAAGACAAGACCCAGAAGTCTCTCAGCATCCTAAGCCAGCTCCATCATGGGATCCATTTGGTCTGGGCAAACCACTTCAGCTCCCTTGCAGCTCCCCAGGGAAGGAATTCACAGTTCTGGGGATTATTTTTCACTGAGCACTCGCAGGCTCTGCAGACGTGGTTAATGTGTCACACAGAATCACAGTCTCTGCAGTCTCCAGCCTTGGAACACGTTTGTTCACTTTGTTCTGGCTCTTGATGGCTCCATACGTTCTCATTTTTCCATCATCAATATCCCCTGGCCCTAAATAAAACATTCTGCCCCAGGTGGTGGGTAGGGAGCAGTGGAAAGATGCTGTCACTTGACTGGCTGTGACATATTTCAGGACATGCTTTGAGAAACTCTCTGGTACTTCCAAATACCCAAACCACATTACGCAAATATATTTACAGCGTAACTCTCCAAACACATCAAAATACTTGTCCTAAACTAACATTAATTTTGCTTTCAGTTCAGAATGTATTGTTTTCTATACAATGTTCTGAGTTCAGCCTTCTAATGTGGGAGTTAGCACTGAATGCAAGAAGTTTTTCTGTGAGAGTAACTACCCATAAAAGTACCGGGGTTGCAGATTGCAAAGAGAATTTTGAAGCCTTATTTCTTCCATTCAGTGCCAAGTGTATGGAGAGTCCCAAGCACCATTTAACATCACTTTTTCTTCTTCTTTTTTTTTGTTTGATTCCTTGTAAGAGAACCTTGTGCAGCTCATAATGTGAAACATCCAGGCTGTCCAGGCTGTTTCTAGGAGTGAATCGTGTATGGGCCACACAGCTTTTTGGCGCAGAAAGTTCCAATCAGTCAGTACTTACTGGCTTATTTATGAGCTTTCCTGGGCACCTTCATGTCAGATAAGCAAGACAAAAGGACGTCTCTGTCTAATGAGGATTATTTTTGCTACCAAAATTTGTTCTTAAAGGAAGACGAGTTGCCCCCAATGTGTTATTCCTGGGGGGTAACGGTGTGATGACGCCTGGCTGACACATGGCCAGCCCCACTGTGTCATGGAATTTCAGAATGGTTTGGGTTGGGAGGGACATTAAAGCCCATCCAGTGCCACCCCCTGCCATGCCCAGGGACACCTTCCACTGTCCCAGGCTGCTCCAAGCCCCAATGGCCAGCCTGGCCTTGGGCACTGCCAGGGATCCAGGGGCAGCCCCAGCTGCTCTGGGCACCCTGTGCCAGGGCCTGCCCACCCTCCCAGGGAACAATTCCTGCCCAATATCTAACCTAAATTAGTCCTTGTCCTATCCCTGAGGAATTGTTCCTCTCTGTTTTCCCTGCAGCCCCTGCAGACCCTGGGAGGTGCTGTGAGGTCTCCACACAACCTTCTCCTCTGCAGGCTGAGCAGCCCCAGCTCTCCCAGCCTGGCTCCACAGGGGAGGGGCTCCAGTCCCCTCAGCACCTCCATGGCCTCCTCTGGACTCTCTCCAACAGTTCCATGTCCTTCCAGTGTCCCTCAGTATCACTGACAGGAGGATGTTATCCACACCAGTGCCTGGGAAGTCATCACCCTTTCCTGCACAGACTGATAGCTGGAATGACCCCAAATTCCTGTGCAGGAGCAAGGGAGTGGCTGCTCCCTTTAACCTCTACCATGTGGGCCCTCAGTAGGTCCATTACTTGCAAATAACTCCAGATATCCCACTCTATATTACAATTAGGTGAAGGCTAATTGAAAGCTATGCCGCACAAACTCCTGCTGGGTGGCCTTATTCAGGGTACAGGATTAAACCAAGAAATAAATCAGGGCTGCAAACACGAGCAGCTCTGCTGCGCAGTGAGAAAGTACAGGCAACTCCAGCCAGATAATTCACTGTAGCAGCTCAGCAGCACTCCCCATTTACTGTATTTACGTGCATCTAATCCCTGGGTTATCAGCAAAATGCGATTCAGCAGCAGCACAGGCTGCACATTCATGGGGGAATTAGCAAGAGCCTGCTGCCTTGTTCCATTTTTTTTAATTACAGCAGAACTCTCCTTCTGCCTTTTCTTGTG
Source organism: Corvus kubaryi (assembly GCF_017639235.1). Lineage (NCBI taxonomy): Eukaryota > Metazoa > Chordata > Aves > Passeriformes > Corvidae > Corvus > Corvus kubaryi. The sequence continues at coordinate 17,074,623 of NW_024581093.1, read as the reverse complement.
TGAAGGTCACCCAGGTACGTATGTGGGACTGCTGGGACATTTTGGTGGTGGGAGCTCTCAGAGGTGTGGGAAGCATGTGTGGAAATACCATAATCCCAGCATACCTGGGTGCTCCAGCTCAAAATGCTTTCAGCAGGCTGCAGGATTAGCTACGTGTGCGCTGAGGGGTTTTTATTTGAATGCGTTGGGAGATACACTGGAAAACACAAGCACTGATGAAGATTAAATGGAATGGAGCTGAGCCTGTGCAGCAGCTCTGGAGATACCACATCTTCTTGTTACTGCTTTATACCACCAGGGCAGTGATTCCCCTCTGCTGAAGACTCCAAACTGCTCCATGCAGATCAGCTGAAGGGCTCACAGTCCTTCCCTGATCTGCTGCACACCCATATTCCTTTCCTTTCCCAGACAAACCACCTCTCATTCCTGTTTAAGGGCCCAGTGTCTCGCCTGTGCATTTTCAGAGGCTGACCAGATCCTGGACGTGGAAGTTTTGTCACACAAGTGCTGGGGGGCTTCTGGATGCAGTTTATCTTAAAGAAAGTCAAGGAATTCTGGCACATAAGGAAGTGAGAGGTGAACTTCTGATACCTAAAATGCAGAGAACCCAGAGAACACTTTTGGTGAAAGCATTCCCCCCACCTTGGTTTCCCCTACAGCCTGAGCCGTCCTGGGAGCTGTCATGGACTGGGACAGCTTGGGTCCACCCCTGCAGCCCCTGGGGGCCCCACAGCCATCCCCAGCCTCCCCACCTGTCTGTGGGATGTCCCAGTAGCACCCAAAAGATGCTTTGTGTCCCCTGCTCCTGGTGCCTGCAGGCTCTGGTGGTCTGGGAATGTGTCAGCCTTGCGAACTTGGCTTCTGGGCACAGCACATCCTTCTGAAACTAAGGGATGGTACAGAGGAAAAGGGAGGAAAAGCAGCACTACTGGGGCGTTTTTGGTGTTTCTTGTTGCTCCACATTCGTTAAAATGGGCTTGCCTTGATGTGATTATTCCCCTGCCAAATTTATTGTGATTTTTCTCCATTAATATAAAGTTACAAAAGCTCAAAGAAAAGCCAGGGAAATGAACCTTCTCCTTGAGAAATAGTATTGTAATGTCTCATGGTTTTAATTGTATTTTCAGATGAAATATAATTTTTCATTAAATTCTTCTGAAATATTTTTACAGAATTTTTTTCCAAACTAAAAATATTTCCTTTACCAATACCTTTAACAATTATAGTCAAAAGGCAGACTGACTGTATTTTGAGATCGAATTGAAAATAGTTGCTGAAAGGGTAGCAGAAATGTTTTCATGAGGAAGTCAGTAGCTCTGTAGAATAATGGAGCCATTAAAAGAGACCTACAGGGACCAGCAAACCTCCTCTCACTGAGAAACAAGCTACTTCCATCTCTCCCTCTTGGTTCCAGATATTTTTTATGCAGACTTTTCTTTTTCCAAAGCCTTCTGAGGTTCCCACAGTTCCAGCTGAGAATCTAGAATTTCTTCATATCGGAAAGGAGGATTAATGCTAAGGAAACCCGAAGAACACAAAAGAAGCGCAGCGGTAGAAAACACCAGAAAACAGAGCAGTCTTATTTTGAAAACTCATTGGATGCTCTCCTCAGATCTCTCATAGGATGAAAACAGGTGTTGCAGTGCAGAGTTCAGCTTTCCCAATCCCAGCAGTGGCACCTTGTGATGTCCAACCTAAAATCAGGTGATGTCCAACCTAAAACCAGGTGATATCCAACCTAAAACCACGTGTACCCAGAGGCAGAGCACCAGGAGCTGTGCCCCAGGGTGGTGCCCAGGAAGAGGGGATGTCCAGAAGAGACTGTGAGTGCCACAATTAACACAAGCTCCTGTTAGGATGTGATTATTAGAAGATGCCTCTGCCCAAAGTAAGGTGCAAACGAGACCACATGGTAAAGTCAATAGCAGAGGTTTTATTTAACAGTACATTTAAGGCAGAGAAGGGGAGGGGAGAGAGAGTAACTGCATGCAACTGCATTCTTTAAGCCCTCACAGCACCAGTTTAGCAGCCCTACACAGAACAGGACAGGAAGGGGAGGAACATCTGGCTGCAGCCCCAAGGAATTCACTGGTCCCTATGGACAATTGTCCTGGTTTGAATGACAGATGTCTGCTAAGGAAGGCAGGAGCCTCCCTTGGAATGGCAGATGCAACTCCCCTTCCCTCCGAGTTATTATAATTTTGAAATCAAGGGGTTTTTAGGCAAAGATATGGGAAATAGGAATAATAGTTCTTTACTATTATATATATAACCAGTCAAACAAACAGCAATAACTCTGGCAGTAACAGCAAACAATCACAAACCCAGTGCCAGCCTTCTCGGCTGTCAGGCCCTTTCCCCTCGGGTGCAGTTCCGCTCGCAGCCGGCAGGGGCGCTGGCGGCTCCCGGTGAGCAGGGCAGGTGCGATGGTTCCCCCGCGGCTGCAGGGGGCGCTCCGGAGCGAGCTCGGGGAGCACGCGGCACCGGTGCCCCGGGATCCCGGGGAGGGATGGAACAAAGGCTTCACAAACCCCTGGGCAGCCAATCCCGGTGTCCGGCCGGACCCTCGGGAACAGCAGGCTGGAACGGCAGGCTGGAATGGCAGGCTGGAACGGCAGGGACGAGCACAAATCCCAGGTGTCAGACCAGATATATCCAAACGGGGAACCCCCCGGAGGTCTGGGCAGGCAGGGCAAGCACGGCTACAACGCAGCGAAGGCTCGAAGCAACGGTGGGGCAGGGCAGCCACAGCCCGGCCTCCAGCAGGGCAGAGAAGGTGGGCTTGGGATCCTGGGAGTTCTCTGGCAGAAGGGAAAAAAAAAACCAGCCAATGAAACAGCCTCTCTGTCCAGACACCGGGGACCGATTGACCACACGCCCAGGTGAAACAAAAGAGTAGCCAGATGCACCACACCTCCAATGGCTAGCTCTTTTGCTTTCTGAAATACCCAGCCATTTGTCCCCCTAGCAACACGTGTGGGGAAAATTCCTTTAACAGAAAAAAATAAAACCAGGAGAGCTCCTAAAACCCCAACAACAACACATATTCACTGGTCCCGATAGACAAGTTCTCCAAACTTTCAGGCCTCCCAGACTGAAACCAAAGGGATCAGCATGGCTGTAACAGGTTTTTGCTCTTGACCACACCTGATCAAGATCCCTGATCCAGCACTGTGTTCCATGACAGCACAGGAGGAAGTGACCACTAATTTTAATTATTTATATTTAATACAGCATAAATTTCTGCAAAGAATTAATATGCTGGCCAAACCCAAAAAAAGGATTTTACAAAGAAAGCTCCAGGACTCTCACTAATTGGATGATGAACAGCTTCCAATATTAGAGGACAAATAGTAGCTCTGAACCTTCTACACCACTGGAACAGCCCCAGAGACAAGAGGCAGGCATCCTGCCCTTCTGAAAGCAGGAATATTTTGTCACACTGTCATCAGATACAATTTCTGATGTAGAGTTAAATAACCTTTACTTTCATCCCTCCAGTGTAAAAGATGAAAATCTTTTAAAAGCGAGTGTCCCAAAGAAATGTAAATACGGTGTATTCACTACTGACATTTCAAAAGATTTTGCCCCACCAGTGGAGACAGCTATTCTCTATTATCAGGTTTCCTGTCACTCACGTTGATTAAAGTTGATAAATACAGCAAGCCGCTTGGGGTAGGCTAAAGGACACAAAAGAAAAATGTGACTTATTTGAAAAGGACCATATTCCTTGGGAAATGGAAAGCAGACCATATTTGCCTGCATTTCTCAACTTCAAGAAGAGCAAATTCCCCTATTTAAATTTCTTTTTTTCCCCATTTTCCTGGAAGTGATACACACTTAGAAACTGTAATTAATGGAACAGTGCTCTGCAAGGACAGAGCGGTGTGAGACTGAAAGTGCAGCACAGTTTCTCTGCATCCACACGCTATTTAGTTTATCAAACCTGGGCAATAAATGACAATTCACAGCTGGTGAAATTTGGGATGCAGCAATAGCTGCATCCTAAAGCAACACGAGTCCATCAGGAACTTTGGGATGATTTTTGGCAGACTAAGATGCCAGTCCAAAAAGAAAATCGTTTTCAAGGCATGCCATATATTCTCTCTGAATATTGATATGCACCAGACAGAAGATCAGTTTGATATAATTCGTAGGGTCAAATCAACTCTAAAGATTCTTCTGATTGCTGTTGCATATGCATTATTTTTAATCTTCTCAAAATCTTCAGCAGAAGTGGGTATTAATTTCAGAATTAGTATTAGAAAAGCATTGATTCCTGTTTGCCATCAAGGCAAGGGAATGGAGCAACACTCCCACAAAATCAGCTATGGAGAGGAAAAGCAAACTGTTTTTCTTTTTAGCATGAACAAGCAAAAAATATTGATGAAAATATTGGAAAAACTAAAAGGAAAGGAATCCAGGAACATTCTGGCAATGATGAGCTTCCACTAGACATCAGTGGAGATAAACTAAGGATAGCACAGGAATGTCCAGGAGCAAGAAATTCAAATCACAAAATATTTTCTAGGAAACCTCCCTTTCTTATCCTGTCAGATTTTCCAGAAGAATACTCTTCTAACTTGACTGAATATTGCAATTACAGGAGTAGAAAGGGCAAGATGGTAGAATCCAGGTTAGATTCCTTGAGGGGGAAAAAAAAAAACAAACAAGCTTGAAAGTTACTCAAATTTACTGTATAAAAGAAGAAATGAAACTCCTGGTAATTTAATTAAATTTGCTAGATAAGAAAAAATCTTATGTTTGTAAAAAATGATTAATTAAATTCACTCTGTGACTATAAAATTATTTGATGACCCACACATTTTTGGCTAATAACATGAAATCTACTGCCAGCAGAATATATTGATTTAAACTTCTAGGGTTTTTAAAAAGGCCTGAAGAGACTTAAAACTCCAAAAAATGATGTGGGTTTGGAAATTCTGAGCTAAGCCAAGTTTGCATTAGTATTTTAAGAACATCATGCGTGCATTTACCTCTCTGAGCTTATTGTTTAGCTATATATTTCCTACAGCAGCTGGAGTGCTTGGGCATGTAATGCCATAAAACTTCATGAAATTTCTGACAAACCATAAAAGAAAGAAACCAGTCCCACTCCTGTATTCCTTTGGCACAAAGCTGAGGGGTTTTTATAATGAAATTCTTTTTAAAGTGCGCAGGGTGCCAAAAGGAACGTGCCTATTTAGGAATCTCTCAGTCTACCACTGCAGAAATCTAGCTGAGAAAACTTGGGTACCTTTTACAGCAATTTTAATGCAGCTGCCCTGGGTCTACTTATCTGTTTTGACGGTTATCCATCATAAAAATCACAGTGCACAGAATCAAATTACAAACCCTAACGAGGATTCTACATATGTGGCTAACTGTGCCATTATAATTAACTTAGTCAGAAAATCGTTCAGTGTTAACAGAGGGAGAGACTCTTTTAGAAATGCTGGCATTTTCCTTTAGATTTAAAAGAGTTCTCAATAAAGAAACACAATATGATCACAGAATCCCAGGATCACTGAGGTTGGAAAAGCCCTCCAAGGCCATCGAGTCCAAGCTGTGCCCCATCCCCACCTTGTCCCCAGCCCAGAGCTCTGAGTGCCACCTCCAGCCCTTCCTTGGACACCTCCAGGGATGGCCACTCCAAACCTCCCTGGGCAGCCCCTGCCAAGGCCTGAGCACCCTTTCCATGGGGAAATTCCTGCTGCTGTCCACCCTGAGCCTCCCCTGGCCCAGCCTGAGGCCGTTCCCTCTCCTCCTGTCCCTGTTCCCTGCCAGCAGAGCCCGACCCCCCCGGCTGCCCCCTCCTGTCAGGGACTTGTGCAGAGCCACAAGGTCCCCCCTGAGCCTCCTTTGCTCCAGCCTGAGCCCCTTTCCCAGCTCCCTCAGCCTCTCCTGGGGCTCCAGCCCCTTCCCAGCTCCGTTCCCTGCCCTGGACATGCTCCAGCCCCTCAAGGTCTCTTGTCCTGGAGTGGGGGGCCCAGAACTGGACACAGCCCTTGAGGTGTGGCCTCACCAGTGTCCTGGTCCTGCTGGTCACAGCATTTTTTGACACAGGCCAGGTGCCTTTGCCCTTCTTGCCCACCTGAGCAATGCTGCAATGATGCAGCAAATGATGCAGCAATGTAAAAATAGTCGAGATCGTGTTTCACACAGAATTCTTTACTCCCTTTTCAAAGTAATTAGATTTTTAACACAGTAGCCTGTGGCTTTTAGGGCTTTTCATATCATAATTTCAGTCATGAGCTGCAGTGAGGAACACCTGATGACTGCCATGAGCTGAGAACAGTGATGGGCCTCTTGCAGGTTTTTGATGAGGCAAAGGGGATGACCCCTTTACTCCTTAAATCAGGAGAGGCCATGGCAGAAAAAGAAATTACTGCAAGCTATTTGAGCTTAAGTTATGGCATATTTTGAATATAAACTAATGAGAACTCTACTAGCAATTGCAGCAAGATGTAATTTGCTCTGGATTATCTATATGAGAACTTGTTTCTAGCAGAAACTGGTGCCTTACACAGTGAGTTTATCTGGCAAGTTCCCTGTACATAAAAACACAGAGGATTTTTTTTCTAAATTAACATACAGAAAAAAGAAAGCAGAAAATTCCAGGGCTGCAGGCCAGTGGTCTGCCAAAAGAGCTTGAACCATTCAGATCACAGAAGCAACATGAAGAGCACCTTGAGTGCTCAGAAGCAATTACGACCCTGATAACTGCAGATGAAATGAAGCAAAATGTGAAAAATTTATCTTCATGTACACTTTTCTACATAACAGAATGGCCTCCATTTATCTTACTTCTTTCTCTGTTAGACTGATTAGTTGACTGGCTTCAGAAGAAAAATATGAATGAGCTGACAAATTGTTCCCTTTGACTTTTGCACAGTCCAAGTGTAAATACCAGATTTAACATTTAATCATTTAAAACAGCAGATCTGGCTCCAAGTTAAGATGTGAATATATTACCCCAAATGTGCTTTCAGTACGTAGAAAGGAGTTTTACTCTTTACATGTGCTTTAAAGGCAATACAAGCATAAATAGGTATCAGCACCTTAATTTTATCCTACATGTGACCCGTCTGAATTCAGACACAGGAAAAGCACACAAACCCAGAAACACAAAAACACACAAATATTGTTTAATTCATTAGAAAACACAGAGGCTTTCAAGGATAAAAAAGGAAATCCCCTCAGTGCAGGCCATAGAAGATGTAAAAACAAAAGCCCTACTCACCCCCAGTTAAAGGTAATCACTCATCTGGATTTTTAAAATACTTGGCCAATCATCACCTGCCTTTATTCTTATGAACAATCTCTTTGAGGACTCCATGTGAACATCTCTTAATCATGTCTTTAGAGACAGGAGTTCAAATAAATCCTGATTATGTCAACAGAAAAATAAACATCTTTGTCTCATGACAATACCAGGCAAGCAGTGGCTGCATCACTGAGTATAGGAATCATTAAAATGAAATTATCAGAGTTTGCCCAAGATGGGTTATAGGGACACATAAAAGTCATGACTGTTTTAAATTTTTTGTGTTTAATTTTGAGACATCTGAAAAGATCTAATCAGGCAAATTTTTCAGCCCTTAAAAATTCAGATTTTTCACAGATAGCCTCAAGTGCAAGCACAAAGCTGTTCAAAATCTTTTCTGGCTTGTGAAGATCTTTACCCTCTCTTTTAAGTTAAGATAGACAGTTATACAGGCTGTTACATTTAACTTTTTGCTTGTGTTTCAGGCACAGAATAATGTATAATATTAGACATCTAAACATTTTTAGTCAGCTGCTGATGGACATTTTCCACCTTCTCACTGATCAATTGAACATCAAAGATGATCACCTCCCTCCACATGCACCTTCAGCAGATGTGAATCCTTAGGTTTGGCATTGTCCATGATTCCAGAAGTCTCTCTAATGCCCACAAACTCTGTTTGGCTGAATGTCATGGTAGATTTTATTAACATACACTCTGTGTGTCCTGCTGCTTGGTGATATCATCCTTTATGTATCAGCCTTAACATCTGTGCTCCTGAAGAGTTAAACCTCCTCAGACTCCTGGCTCGCTAAGGATCTTTCTAAGCGGGGACTTAAAAAAAGGTTGAAACCCTATTCCTCCAATCCCTCATGCATTGTCAAAAGAGCTATTAAAAATCTGTTATAGAAATCTACAGGCTCTCCTGGAATGCTCTGGAGCTATGCCGTGAATTTAACTTACAAAGGAGACGTTCCGGTCTGATTGCTCCAGCCTGTGGTTTTCTGTATCATAAACCGAAAATTCTGTTTCTGTTTTAGACATTTTAATCTCAACTCCCCATGACCATTGGAAACTGGGCTGACCAGACAGATATTTTCCAGGCCTGTGTTCATTTCCTTCCAGCATATCTTGCTTGTCCAACTGCTTCTCTTCTTGATCTCTTGCTATTTTTGTTCGCTGAAATTATTTTCCCTGACATTTTTAGTTTCTATCATCTGATATTAAAAAAAAACCCAACAAACCACAACATTCAAACCTGTCTCGTGCCCCCTTGTACAGTCTGACTTTTAATATTTATGTGCAGAGCTCTGACTTCCAAAGCTGGTTAGAGGGAAAATCCTCCAGAGGCAGCGAGGTCCGGCGGCCGCCCCGCCAGCCTGGGGAGCAGGAGGCTGGAGCTCCCTTCCAGCTGACCTTCCCTGAAAGAGACTGCTGTAAAATGGTTTTGTGCCCTTCTGACTCTGCCTGCCTGGTTCCAGGATCTTTTCTGAAAATCTTTAGGGACCTGCATGGTTTGGTTTTTTTCTTTCCTCCCAGAGTTTGTCCATCATTAACACAGAGAGCCCATGACCTCACTGGAGTGTTACTGGGCTGAAGCACTGAGGGCATAAACAGAGAGATGCTTTTGTTCTGGAAACAAGCAGATCCTGTACCACCTTCCCCGAATTCATCTAATTCAGAACATATTTTTCACAAATGATGTCTGTTGAAAAAATTTGTACAACATTATCTCCGGACTGAGGCACAAAGAAAGCTTCAATAAATTTCAATAAATACACACACACACACACATGCACACACACACGCGCGTTCAAGATTTGTTTTTCCCTCTTCTCCAACCTTTTGTTTCCATTTTCTTTCTATTTTAATATGGGCTTCCTTTTGTGCAGATCAACTGTTTTTCTGGAGCTGACAGCGCAAGCCAAGAAAATTGATTTGGCAGCAAAGAGATTCCTGCGGAGCCGTGGATTCCTCCTCCTGCCCTGCCAGGCACCACCACCACGGCCCCAGACCAGAGGGAAACGGGGTCTGTCCCTGCCCAGGGGGCTGCTGAACTGGAGATTTGCTGTGGCACCAGCAGCCTGCCCCGAGGAGAGGCCAAAACCACACACACAGACGGGGTAGGCAAAACCCAACCGCATTCCGCTGTCCTTTTCCCTTCCTATTTCCCAGGATCTTGGAGAGAGTCCTGGGCTGTGCCAGCAGCAATGCTGATTAAGGCTGACATTGCAAACTGAACACACAGAAGGTTCCTGGAGCCTGTGTTTTCATCATCAGATATGGGCACCTCCACTTGCATCGGCTCTCCTACACTTCCCCGAGAGCTGAACAAATTCAGCTCTCTTAAAACCAGATCTCTCTGACAGCCAGGGACTGGTTCTCTAAATGAAAATGAAGTGTACTGCCTCATATTTGTATTTTATACATCCAGATTTATGTCTGGAAAGCAATTTATAGTGCAGATAACTTTTGAATTACTTCTGCTCATCAGTGATTCAGTAAATAGGGTTGTTGATTATAAAATCAGGGTTCTGTTTATCAGGTTTTTCCAACAACAAATCCTAATTCAGGCAAGAACTGGATTAAGGTCACACTCAAAAGCCTTGATCACTAAATTATCCTACCCATAAAGTGAAAATATTAAATGAGATTAAAAGCACTACTGAAACAATAATGTAATTTTAAAGACTATTCTAGAAAAAAATTGGTCAAAGTAAAAATTTGGCATTTTGCAGGAAGTTTTGATTTTTCTTTCTTTAAAAAGAATTCCTCCACCTCAATATATGCACCAATCTTCTGTAAATACATGCAGTGAGGAAAATCCATTCATTATAAATTCTATATCAAAATATCAATACCATCATAACCTCAAAAATTAGGATTTTTAAATTGTTTTGCAAAAACAGTGCAGTCTTTACTACCTAAATCTGGTTTTCTATATCAAAATTGCTTCTTCTTTGTGCTGCTATGAAACGATTTCATACTTATGTTGTGAATATAAAAGAATTACAAATTTAAACAAAACACATATTTAGGAATGAAAATTTTTTGAAATAAGACACCTCAAAATTACCTCTTTAAGGCATTTTTCATATCTGTCAGCACTTTATAAAATGCTTTCTTACTTAAATTGCTTAGAGATTCTTAAGGAAATTTTTAGTCAAGCATTATTTTGACAGGAATGGACAGGAAAAGAGGTGCTCTGATCAGCATCTCAGAAGACAACTTTCAAAAGGGTTTTTTACTGTACCATGAAATGTTTCACAGGGAAAAGGCTTCCCAGGGAGAAATACATCTTTTTGAAAGCATAGTTAGACTGCAAAATAGTACCCTGGGGCAACGGCAGAAGTTGCAATACTTATGAGGAGCATTCAACAGTTGGAGTGGGAAACAAAATATCCTGGAATACCGGAATGATGGAAAACACATTGCCCTCCCTATCTGATCTCTCTCTTCCTGCTTGCGTTTTCCCTTGAATATATATTTCCTTTTCTAGTGTCTAAATCTGATTGCAATGCTTCATCCTGGTGGGGGATTACAGATGCAGTGAAATCATGCAGGGAAGCAAAAAAACAAATAACTGTCTTTTTAATTTCACCTGCACCTCAAAAAAAGTGCTGGTGCACATTTAAAATTCCGATGTAAACAACTCTTAATGCTTAGACTGTGGTAATGTACAGGTTCAGAGATATTTAAATGTCTTTAAAATCTTCCAGGAGGTTAAATCTGTAAAACTCTCCAGCTCCAGGTAGTGGATTTTAAAAAGAAAAAAGACATGGTATTGTTTGAATTTCACTTGACATGTAATTTGGTCTATAATTTAAGATATCAGACTGTAATTTGCTGCAGGAAGCACCACGTAGGCCTGGTGTTATAACATGTCACCTCAGGAAAAAAGCCATAAAGAACTATGGCTTTTCAAATATTTGGTCATATTTCTTTATAAATATCAGAAATAGCAAGAAAATGTTTTCCAGCCCACAGCTATTTGTTTGACATTTCCCACAATGAATATGTTCTATTTTATATCAGTACAGCTGGAATCTACCTTGATAATGATATCACCTGAGCGCTTTTCCTCACCCACCCAGGTCCATATTTAATAGGCAGCTGAGATCATAGAAATTTTATGATATAATGCAATAGATAATCAAGCCCAGTGAAATTACCAGCTTTGGAAATTAACTCCACCTTTAATAGCAGAGACTCTTGAGGTTAAAAAATGAAGCAGAATGCCATGTAATGGAGAAACATAAATTTCACACACACTAAAAATGCAGATGAATAATGTCTTTAAGGTGCTTTTATATTCATCTAAAATGAAAGCAAACAAAGTAATACATTTTCTACAGAGGCTGAATATATTAATTTCCCAGAGAATGCTAAATTTATCTCTAACCTGTTTTCTCCAAATGTGCTGGTTCATGTGAATTGGAAAAAACCAAGCAATCCTCTGATCAGCTTTCACAGCACTTTTGTGGTCCCAAGCCAAGAAAGGCAAGGCAGGATTCTCTCCTGCTCTATTCCCAAAGGAAAAAAACCAGTATGAGGTACATTAATGCCAAATGTAGAGAATGAACACTCTAAATAAGAGTATGTTTGTCAAGACCTGGAAAGTCAATGTTGGAAGGAAGCCACTTTCTGTGCTAAATAGTGGGATGAGGCATGTGTAGGAATTAGCAAAGCACAAGAAAGGTTTAACTTTAGAAAGCTTCAGATTGCCTTGCTCCATTCCTGAGCCAGTGAACCTCTTCAGCTTCACAGCTAAAACCCACCCTAAACTCCCCCTCTCCTCATAAAAGCACATTTAGCTTCCTTGTGGCAATCCACCTCCATGATCTTTTGGGTATGAGGAAAACCTTTTCCTGACAAATCTCCCTTGGGACTGAGGTTCCAGCCACAGCTCTTCTACCAGCAGCCCTCCAGTTCCTCCCCAAGGCCAGTTTCCAAGGGCAACCTTTTCGGGTTGGGTTGGAGATCAGGGAGAGGTTCTGCTTCCCCCAGAGGGTGCTGGGCACTGCCCAGGCTCCCCAGGGAATGGGCACGGCCCGAGGCTGCCAGAGCTCCAGGAGCGTTTGGGCAGCGCTGCCGGGGATGCCCAGGGTGGGACTGGTGGGGTGTCTGGGCAGGGACAGGGGCTGGATCAATGATCCCTGTGGGACCCTTCCAACCTAGAACATTCCATGATTCCATGATCTATAATGGCCCCTTCTACGAGGACAGTGGTCGACAGCAAGAAGCAGAGCACGGAGAGCTTTAGCCCCACATCTTTCTACTTATAAAAAAATGAAACAGATGCAATGGGATGGAAAATAGGATTAAGGCTATCTGTAAACAACTTTGTCTGAAGCTGTTCTGTAGGCAACCAAATTTACATGGAATGTCCCAGAAGAGAGGCAGATTTTCCTTAGGTCTCGCCTAAGACCTCCACAGTAATATCACAGCAGGCAGTTCTCCAGATCCTGGACTATGCTGGACTTCAACCATAATAAATCAAAGCTGATCAGTAACAGAGAAAGCGAAGGATTAATTAAGGATTAATGAGAAATGTGTAGGAATTAGCAAAGCAGAAGAAAAATATTAAGACTGAAAATAAAGTTAGGTCAACTCCAACTTCAGGAATATTAAAATATAACCATGTTATTGTATATATTGTGAAGCAAATTCCATCTGAAATAGGAAATAGCATTAAAGGAGATTGGTCTTACTCTATTATATTTTTTTAAAGTGTAAGAGAAAAGTGAAGGTTGATTTTAAAGAACCCCAGGATGGGTGAGGCTGGAGGGGCCCCCAGGGGCTCCTCTGGTGCCACCTCCCTGCTCCAGCAGGGCCATCCCAGAGCACAGGGCCATCCCAGAGCACAGGGCACAGCAGTGTGTCCATGGGGCTCTGCAATATCCCCAGGGAGGAGACTGCACAGCCTCTCTGGCCAATCTGCTCAGGGCTGGACCCTGCCCAGGGCAGAAGTTCTGCCTCCTGTGCAGGGGGAGCTCCCTGGGCTCAGTTCTTGCCCATGCCCTTTTATCCCATTTCTAGGTACCACAGAGCAGAGCCTGGTCCATCCTCTGACACCTCCCTTCAGATGCCTTTTACACTCATATTCATTATAAACATTCCAAACTTATAAACTTCTACGTTTTAACTTATAAACTAGCATTAGTTTAAAAAAACTCAGACTTATAAACTTACATTACTTTAATGGCATTAAGCTGGGTAAACTAAAGAGTTACAAATGTGAAGAAGTACGAGGAATTTTATAAAATTCCTTTTTTTGGTGGAGCTCTGTGTGCAGAAGGGTTCTTGGGCAGTGTGTGTGGTCACAGAGCTTCTCTGGAAGAGCCAGAGTAGCATGGCCTTCAGCCATGGAGCCAGTGCTGGACAGAATGTGTTTTGCTGTCACTGCCAGCACATCCAAGGTCACACAGCCCCTCTCCAGAAGTTTGAAGGACAAGCCATGCCAGGCCATTTCCACTGGAGATGCCTTTAGGTGTAGCACTGTCTGCAAGAGAGGCCCAGGAGGAGTTCTGAGCAGCAGCAGAATCAGATAACATCTGAAGGAGTGCTGGGATCCCTCTGCCAGCGCTCACCCTGTGAGGTGTGAACAGCACAGGAGGGGGTTGAAATCCTCTCTGAACATTTGGTTGTTCTCAGGAGCAGCTGAACACGCTGTTGACACACCACCAAGGTTAATAATTCCTGCTTTTTATAAGTGCTTCCACTCCTAACCTTCTACCTCTATTTTCTTTCCCCATTCTGGCAGTAAAATAGAACACAGATGGAACAAAGAGTGATACCAGCTAATTTTAGTCTTAAGTGGGCATTTTCCCACAGTCTTCAGAATATCTAGGATTTAATAGCCAAGCAAATACGAAATACATTTTAAATTAATTAAAGCCTTTCTAATGAATCAATTTGAAAACTTTTTGAAAGATGGAATTAAGCCTTGCTTTCTGAAATGAAAAGATGGACAATCTGAATATCTCACAAAAAAAAAAGCTCTTTTAATTTCTTCCAGCTCAGATGGTTGAAAAGTAACTCCCATTCTACAAGATGTCTCTTGGCCTTAAAGAACTATGAAAGTTCAACATTAATCAGGCAACATGGAAGTCTGCTTGAGAGGAGCTTGAGAGGACAGCAAGCTGATTATTTTAGAAATTTTCTCATCTCTGCAAGAACTCCATTTTCAAAATGAAAATGAACACAGTTGATCAAATATTTTTACATGAATAAAATCCCAGTGAACTGCCAAGAGGATTTTATTCATGTAATACAATGATTTATTGTCTCCCATATTGAATGTGTGCTCTAAAACGGAGGCTGTGGTGGCAAAAAAGGCAATTTGGGCTCCATGTATAAGAATTATTTTGTATCTGTGTGCCTATTTTTGCCTATATAAAAAAAGCCACACCAAATAACCACATTTGGGGCTCAAGCAATTTAGTGCATTCTTTCAAAGCAATGTAAACTTTAGAAACCTGTTTTTTTTCCCCCCCAACATATGTGACTAAACCCAAAACTCTCCTTAGGAATGACACAATGCCACAGTCAAAATCTTGACGCTGGGGAGAACAAATGGCTGCAGAAAGAGATCCAGCCCTGATCAAATATTTCACGGCAGAATGGCTGTCAGTGACTCGAAAGAACAGCAACATCTGGTGCACATTAAAAGAAAATTGTTCATCCCCAGTCCTGGTAATTCAAGCAAACAAACAGCACTTTGGTCATTGCTTTACTTTGCTTAAAGACTGGATTATTAAGCACACCCTATACCCTTCACCCAGACCAGACCCGAGCTCTGGGCTGCTGAGACTCCGCAAATAACCATCCCTCCCCAAGATTCTCCAAGCCCAACTGAGTTATCTTGAAGCAGCAAGGCTTAGAAAATTCATTTTTGCTGCTCTTATCAACTGGAATTAAAAGGTCAAGCCCAAATTAGCTAATTTTGGTGATGATAAGAAAATTCCAAAACAAGTTTATTTCAACCTGCCCCAAAATACTTTGAAAAATCATCTTTTAACTTTTCTGTGTGTTGGAGTCAAATTACATTTCCCAGTCTCTAATAAAATGCACACTCGGTCCTAAGCATGTTCTCTTTATTTATTACTGCCTGGCAGCCTCAGGGACATTAATTTGCTCGTGTGCAATTGGTGTGTGTGATACACAACATCATTGCATTCTGAGCATGAGACAGCCCGGACCTGAAGTCTTATTCCTTCAAGAGCATGCAATTATGGAGTATGATTAAATTACTTTGTAATTTATTAGAGGACTTATAAAGCCAGCAAGCATTGAAAAGATATTACCCCAGCATTCTTTCACAGTGAGCTGTGCTTTTCCCATTTTCCCCCAGTGCACATCCACATGTACACAGCAAACAGGGGTTTTTGCTATGTTAAGAAGTATTTTTATCGAGAGAGGGATATTACCAATGCTAAAATGCCACTACAGATTATTTATTTGTACGAAATATAGTCGGCACTAACCCAAAACTCCCAGGACTCTTATCCATGACTATACTTTTTAAAAATACTGTGTCAGCAGATTCTGATGAACAGAACTTTCTTATCACTCTTGGCAGACTTTTATTCACAGCATGATAAGAAAAAAAGAGCTTTATTATAAGTGTTTCAAACTGTGGTCTATACAAACTCCCTTCCCTAGTTCTATTTATTCTATTACCAAGTGAAAAAGTGAGGAGACTGTAAATAAATCTGAATTGTGCTGTTCTGATCTCTCACCTCAGCTTGTTAAAAAGGTGATACAATAACAAATGAAGTATTGTGTTCCTTTACAATTTCTGCTTTGCTCCAATTCATCTGCATAAACATAAAGTAGAATTTAGATTAAATTTCTACACACCTCTACACCCTCACACTGTATAACATCTGATTAATGTGAGCACCCTTTATCGGCCAAGAAACTTACCCAAAACCAAGAATATTTGATTCAGCACAGGTTTTCCTATTGTCACAAGCAAGAATATCTGCTTTTTTTTTTTCTTTTTCCCAAAAATTGTAAGAGGAAATAAGAGCAATATCAGAGAAAAAGGAAATGGAATGTGTATTAATGAGAACTAGACAGCTCTCATTTCCTCAGGGCAGAACTTTCTAAAGCTTAAATTTCCTTCTCTAAATAAGTAAAGTGTTAGTCCTGCCTGGTGCTAACTGCAGAATGATTTAAACAGATGCAGAAAATAAAGACTCATCTTCTGACAAAAGTGGAAGGGTTCATCCCTATAATTATTGGCTTTGGGAAGCTTCCAACCAGATGGATAACTTCAAGCACAAATTATTGATCCACTTTGCTACTTAAGCAGGAACTTAAATACTTGCTTAATTATTTTGAATTATGTCTGTAAAAAGGCAAACAAAATGCAAAGGCAGCCTGACAGTGCAAGGCCTTGTTTGCTATATCTGGACAGCTCAAATTACACCATCTGTTGCTTTCCCTAAAACAATCCAAAGTAATAAAGACACCCTGCCTATTCTGATTATGTGTGAGTCATATTTTGAGGAAATATCAGAGAAATCTGGGCAGCAGCAATGTGTCAGTTATAATGAGCCTCCTCCAGAACAACTTCGTTCAAAGTGAAAATGAAACTCATTCACAAGTTCTTGAAACTCAGGGATGCAAACACACAGAGACCAAGAGGTTAATTATACTTGTAGTCAACCTTCAAAAAAAACTAGTTCAAATTAGTCCAAATAACATGTTTTAACCAAAAATGTGTCTTCTAATATAATTTTAAATTTTAGCTCAGGCTTTCTAAAATATATAAATATTGGAGGTTTTAGATAATTTTTCAAAGCAAGACATTTATTATGCAAACACTTGGATACACTGGGTTTCTGGTTTGTTCTCCTACCTTGTTTCTACACCAGATTTAGAGCTTTAAGGAATTGCTTTATCATGGACATCAGCTGCAGATGTATTAGATGAATATAGTTAAATATGAAGTACACACAATGTTTCAAGTATCCCTGAAGACTCTTTTCTCAGTCCAGTTTTTCCAGTATTATTTGTTGATATTAAACAAATATTCCAGGCTTCTGTCTCTTGCTTCAGTATGAATTCTTCCACCAGATAAGGAAGATCCTACAAATCCAGAAGATCAAAGGCAGCAGTTAGGACAGCAAATGATTAAGGGGCAGTTGTCCCCCTGAACTGGAGCTGGATAAGACTGAAGGTACCTCACTGCTTCCTGCTTCTGCATTGACTCTTGATTTTTTAATCAATCTGGATTTTACTCCCAGACCTAATGATCTATTTTCCCTTTTGGCTGCTGCTGAACAGGAAGAAATACACCCTTACCTCACATCTTTTTCTCATTTCAAAGCAGAAAATGTAGAGCCCATCATCTGGAATTTACAAAATTCTCCACTGCAGATGGCTTTGCCTTTCTCCATTGCCATTTGTCTGCTTCCTCCTCCTTTTCTATCCCTCCTGCTGCCACTCTTTTTTTCAAAGAGCACATATACACACATTCCCAAGTGTCCTGAAGCTGTGTCTGGATCCACTGTGACTCAATAAACCCTTCTCCCATTACATATATTTCAAATTTTAATTGAACAGGCTAAAAGGTTGCCTACAACATGTAGAATATATTTTTTACCAGCTAAATATTTGAAGATTATGATGATATAATGTTGTGTCTATAAAGCACTCCTTGTCAGAAGTAGAAATGAAAGCCATACTTACTTCAGTTAAATTACTTAATTTGGACATACAAAAAGGATAAATAATTAAATATTAGTATGTGCACTTTGAGGGGCCTCTTAGGGATGTTACAATTCCCAAGTTTCCTTCTTGCCTAAAATAAGATTTACAGGTTTTTAATAGAATTTAGATGGGTTTAAAATTTCCATATATGAGTTGTACTTTTACCGATTTATTGCATGAATTTCCTGTTGAATTTTTATGTGACACTTGATCTCCCCTGAGGGACCTGTTCAGTTCTGATTGGATAATGCAAATTTCCAATGGAGATTGAACACAAATGAGTATGAAATTGATTTATTATAATAAGGGAAATTGAGGTCTGAGGTCCTGCTTCTCTTTTCTTTTCTCCCCCAGCCAACCCTAGACTTCCAAATGAAGGGTTTTTTGTAATAGTTTGCCAACAAAGAACAAAGAAAATTAAGAGCACATTTCTCAATTATACATTGGAAATTAGATAAAATATTGTTCCAAACTTGTTTGACTTCATGTGCACGAGAGAGTTGTTGGAATAGTTTAACACCGCTATAATCACATCACTGTGGAGCCAGTGTATTGTCTTACACGATTTCTGCAGAATTCAGACTCATTATCAATTTAATGGGAAACAGCCTTTGTCAAAATCTTGTGTTCACGTCTTCACCATTAATTCTAAACATGTGACTCAGGGCACTGCTGTAAATGGAGATGGTGGACTGCAGTAAAGTGTGTTGGGTGTCACTCACAGGTGCAGCCTCATGGGCACACAGAGCTTCACCCACAAAATATCAGCCTTGGCTATACTGAAGCAATTCTAAAGGATCTGTGGTCCCCAGTACTCCTTGATGGACACACAAAAGCTGGCTCTGCAGAAACTCAGCTCCTGCATAGACAGAACCACTTCTCCTGCCTGGATTTATGTGTCACACAAAATTAGAGGGCTGTGATTTGCCCCAAAAGCAATTAGGAACAGGAATCATTGTCAGCCATACCATGCAATCCAGGGATGAAAGATCACTTCCAGAATGGCTGGGACATCCAGTGCCTGTTCCTTGATCCCACAACAAAGGCTGAAAAAATCTTTCTTGAGTACAAACATTCCCTCACTAATGCAGACACACATGTGCAGGAAGTCATGTACCCTGAGACAACTGCTGCTATTTGTGCCTCTGACAGTCCCAGTATATCTTTGAAAATAGTGGAAATACCAAACATCTGTCAGAGAGGTTTAAGCAGAAATTCCATCAGTTCCACAGCATTCACCATGTACTTTTTAGCTGAAGTGAATTAACAATGTGAAACATTCAATGTCATGGGAAGGGCTGGGCTTCTACCCTGTCGTGTTGGGAAGGCGCTGACAAAAAAGATGGAGAAAGAAACTTTACAAGGGATGGAGGGACAGGACACAGGGAATGGCTGCCCAGTGCCAGAGGACAGGGCTGGATGGGATATTGGGCAGGAATTGTTCCCTGGGAGGGTGGGCAGGCCCTGGCACAGGGTGCCCAGAGCAGCTGGGGCTGCCCCTGGATCCCTGGCAGTGTCCAAGGCCAGGCTGGACATTGGGGCTGGGAGCAGCCTGGGACAGTGGAAGGTGTCCCTGGGCATGGCAGGGGTGGCACTGGGTGGGCTTTAAGGTCCCTTCCAATACAAACCGTTCCATGGTTGTGTGTTATTTTGCCCAGAAACCTTTAACTTCAGGGGACAGACATATCCATGACCCACCAGCCCAAGCTATTAACGCATTAACTCAGTTTACTCTGAATTGTTGCTGTAGTTTTAGGAAAAACTCCCATGGTTATCCAAGAAAACCAAAAGGAAAAAAATAGAACTTACATGAAGAGCCAGCGTGTGATATCTGCATTTGATTTATCCCATTTCTTTTTCCCTTTGGTTTAATTCCATTGCCTTGATCATGGGTAGGCCATTGGTAAGTACAATTGTGAAGATCCCATCCACCCAAATTCTCTCTATGCAAATTTGGAATGATGAATAAGAACTGAAACATAAAAAAGGCTTTGCTGCTAAGTAATCTTGCACATATTTCCCTGCAGTTAATTCCCTTGCCGACAGTTTTAACAAAAAAATTGCTGTTAAGCTTTGAACAGCAGCTCCATCAGTGGGTGCAATATTTATGCTCCTTGCAACCATATTCTGGAATCAATACTGCCACTTCTAAATGCAAAGACTTGTATTGAAAGAGAGATGAGAATGTGAGTACAAAACCCTCCAGAACACAGCCCTTGATCTCTTTGGTGGGTTTTAAAAGGGTTTCAGATTCTCTCTCAAAACATTCACCAAAGTTGGGCCAGAAGAAGTCAAAGTAATTTAGATCCAATCTCTCTTCAAAAATGAAATGAGAAGAAGTTTTATTAAAAGGAAATGAAGAGGAAATTGAACTTTCATATTTCATGGTGCAATTGTGATGACAGAAAACAATATTCATCGATAGAGAGTTTAGAAGATAGTTATTTATATGTCTATGCTGCTCTGCTGGGGGAGATTTTTCACAGTGGAGGGCAGATAATTTTTAAGAATATAATGGATCTGTAGCAGAATTACCTGTTGGATATTCCACAAAAAGTCTGAATACAAGATTTTTTCCATTCTAAAGATCAGGAAGTAGAAACTTTAATTGAAATGTGTACTTTATGAGGAATTTCAGCTGGAGATGCTTATGGGTAATGCAAATTTCACCTGCACAAAAGCTGCATAGTCCTGTAGCTCTCTGACACAGAAAACTAAATCACTTGAACTGAAATCATGGAGCTGAGAAAGATTGGGAATGTAATGGAAATGCCATCATTCTGCCCAGCAGAACAGCCAGGAGGAGAAGGAGAAAACATCCAGCCAGGCACAGGTGTGAATCACAAGTCAGCACAGAGGACAAAGAGAGAGATTTACATTTAGTCCCTAAAGGCGATGTCTCCATAGCTCATCTGAGGAAGAGAAGGCAATGGCTTGAAAAGATGATTCTTGTTCAGCAGCTTCTCCTCATGATTTTTGCACTCACAGTTAAGTCACCTCCCTTTCGCCCCCTCCACAGGAAACTGCTGTGAACGACCTTTCTTGGACTCTGTGGTGGGTGTTTAGGCACAACTTTTCACAAATGTCCAATAATTTTAATCCCCTCCAGTTCAGGCTACTGAAGCAGTAGTTAAATGCAGCACATCAAGGTAAGTGATTATTAAAAAGTGGCCTGGGTGACTCAATCTGGGCCTTTTTGAAGCCAACATCTGAAAAGATTGGCATCCTAGAGGGCAATGTAAGCTACTATTTTTTCCTCTTACTGCAATGTAGCACAGCCTAAAAATGTTCATCTATGACAGGTGAAAGGAATGAAATTTGATTCTCACACTTTCTGCAATAAAAATGTAAAAAAAGCTCTCAGCTTAGAAAAAAATTAATTAGTTTTAAAGTTTCCCAGTGTGGAAAGAAGTTCAAAGCTAAACCTTTTTCATAAAATATTGCCTAAGAAAATTAGTCAAAATATTCTTTGATGAGAAAAGAGAGAAATCTATTCTGACTCACACAATTCAATGGAAAATAATGTGCTTTCCCTAATACACATCTATAACATCATTACAGCTGACAGAGAAAAGGAAGAATCTATATGTAATCAAGATTTACCATTGCAAACCAATGTTCTTAATGTTTCCATTTTAAGTGCGTGGCTTGAAATGTTCTTTCTATTTAGCAGAACTTTCAAATACATGAAATACTTCTAATATGCCTGCGTTGAAAAGAAATAACCCTCTACTTCAAAGCTGTTCCAGCTCATACAATAAATAGACTGTGGTGCCTGAGAGTTGATGGTGAGTGGTGGCAAGAATGAACTGAATTTTGATTTTTGTTATAAAAATACAGACAAAAATGCCACATGATGTTATTAACCTTCCTCGAGACAACTGTGAGTTAATTACACCTGTAGCCATGATGAAAATGTTGGAAACACTGTCTCACTGATTTGTCCATTTAGCAGTTGGGTTTGGATAAGTGGAAGACATCAAGAATCACATAAAAAAATCACATTAAGACAAGACTTGCAGAGGAGGCCACACAGGCAGATGGGAGAATGATGGCAGCTGACAATCACCAGACTGACACCAATTAAAAAAACATACGACAAAAATTAAATGTCAGAGAAATGAACCTGAAGAAGCAGGAGAGCTTCTAAATTATTTTTAAACTAATGGGAAGAGCAAGAAGAGATTTTCCAGGTCTTTCAAATACAGAAGAACCTTGGGTGCAGCACGTTCAGACATTTTCAAAACATCGGGTTGTATGGGTCAATTGCAATTTTCCAAGGAATTTGAAAATATTCCAGACTGGAATGGATTTGGACATTCTGTTCTGTAGCATCACTGTGAACACAGCCAGCTTATCATATTTTTCAGAAATATTTCTCTCCACATGCAAACCTCCTGCTCACACTATGTTTATTTAGTAGTGATGCTCATTATCTTCCCATTGAATCCTTATGAAATATTGTCATTCTTGGATAGAAGCATAAGAGGGAAGCTAAGGAGATGTAGGAATTGTGACCAGAATGAGGATAACTGGGTGATAAACATTTGTCCTGTGGTGGGTGGACAGAGAACAAATTCCTAATGATCACCTAGACTCTGAAAGGTAGAATTCCTTCCCAAGTCTCTTTTGACTGCAAAGATTCCAGAATAATCACAGAATAAACTCAGGAACAGAAAGAAAGAAAAAAAATGCAATAAACAAAGATTTATTCACTCCCTCCAATATGGAGAAAGAGGCCACATTCTAAACCCCCTTAATATGAAATTAATTCCAGACATGAGGAATGTTTCTGACATCTCAGTTGCCATTTTTCAGTTTGTAAATTACAAGGTGTTCACTCCTCTCTGGGGACTGAGCTTTTAATCACACAGATGTCCATTATAAATCCTCTGTTTACTTAGGAGTATAATAAGTGAACTCACAGCATCTTTGTGCTACAATAAATCTGCAGGCTCAGACAGAATGCTCATGATTACCTTCTAAATTCTTTCAAGGTCATTCTACATGATTTCATGCTACATAACATCCTTTCTCAGTCCATTTCACACTGAGAAAAGATCATGGTAAACATTGATTTTTCCCTGCTGGTATTCCTGAATTCCATCACATCACCCCACCACATGCGCATTCTGATACATCATATTTTAGTCATTTGATTCTAAGCTCTTGTGTAGAAACTGAAAATTCAAAAAGCCAAATATGCTAAGAAAAAAAAGAAGATGATTTGCTGCAATTATTTGAAGATTAGACTGAAAAAAACGAGAAGAAATGGATGTTTCTTTCAGTGGGAAAAGCATTACTAGAAGTAGATGAGTGCACAAAAAACCATGCTTCAAATTGCTGAGGAATTTAAATGTTAAAACAAATAGCCAAATTTAGATGGAATGTTTGTTTGACATGTTTCTATTAGCAAATGCTCTTCATGAATTATTCAACATCAAGAAAAGACATGAATGCCTGAAAGAGCACAGAGACCCAGCCCTGCATGTGGTTCCTCCAGCATTCTGGCATGAAAGGAGTGCAGAAGGTGCTAATAATACTTCTCTCAAGAGAAAGAGATAGGATTCCTGCAAGAAATATTCACAGGCACAGACAAAAATTAGCTGCTTGATTTCTACTGAATCTTATTGCCTCAGGTGACTCATTATCTCAATGACTTCCTGTCTATGCAGAGATTTAAGATTAATGGATTAAATTCCCTAAATTCTTGGTGAATTTATTAGCTAATAAGATACTGCTATTTGCCATTTGATTAAAAATTGTTAGGAGTTCATTTTATCCTTTTATAAAGACCAGAATTATCTTCTTTCTATACAGATACCCATTTCTGCCGGCTTTGGGAATAACAGGAACAATGCCCCTCCTGATATTCTTCTAATGTGCTACTGCGATTCCTCATTAAAAAAAAAGGAACTGTTTCTGTTATGGAATCAGAGAATCACAGAGATGGATATTCTCATCTCATATGCTGAGTAGAAAGGGTCTCACAAGGATCATTGATCCAGCTCCTGGCCCTGCACCGACACCCCGACAATCCCAGCCTGTGCATCCCTGGGAGCAGTGTCCAAATGCTCCTGGAGCTCGGGCAGTCTTGGGGCTGCGCCCATTCCCTGGGGAGCCCCTCCAGACCTTTCCCCAGCCCCGGCTTCCTCCTTTGGACACTCTCCAGCAGCTTGGGACCTTTTTTACCTCGTGGTGCCCAGAGCTGCCCCAGCACTGGAGGTGAGGCCTCCCCAGTGCAGAGCGGGACAATCCCTCCCTGGCCTGACCAGCACTCCTGGGCCTGATCCCTCAGGACAGGGATGTCACTCCTGGCTCCAGGGCACTCCTGGGCCTGAT
>NW_024581093.1:16991016-17050282 GCF_017639235.1 Corvus kubaryi | reverse complement strand
CTCCTGGGCCTGATCCCCCAGGACAGGGATGTCACTCCTGGCTCCAGAGCACTCCTGGGCCTGATCCCCCAGGACAGGGATGTCCTTCCTGACTCCAGGGCACTGCTGACTCAGACCCAACTGGACATTCACCAGGAGCCCCAGGTCCTTTCCTGAGGCTGCTCCCCAGCCTCTCGTTCCCAGTCTGTCTGTACATCCAGGGTGCTCCATCCCAGGTGCAGAATCCAGCACTTTCCCTGTTGAACTTCACACCGTTGGTGATTCACAGCCCTCTCATTTGTCATGGTCTCTCTGCAGAGCTTCCCTGCCTTCCAGTCAACAACTCCTCCCAACTGAGTATCATCTGCAAACTTACTCAATATTCCTTCAAGCTGTAAGAATGGTTTGGTGAAAATGAAATGTTTTCACTTTCCATAGGACTACCTTAGGAATGGGGCTTTACTCCTGGTGTTGTACTACTCACAAACTGTTTATTACTCACTTCTTGCCATACCCAAGCAAAACCTATACCAGACCTGTTTGTGGAACATCTCTCTGTGTGAGGGAAGACACTTTTCTTCTCACCACCCCAAGAAACCAATCCTTCCACAGGGTATTTCTCAGCTTTGATGACAAGTTTAGGAACTCTTGGAGCTGGCACTTGCTTGTAGATCATTGTGTTTAGTAGCAACCAACAGATTTAGCTAAACCCTTTTTAGAACCGATTTACACTTTCAGGCTCCACGGTCTCTTATGGCATTAAATTAAACTTAACAACATGCTGTGGAAAAGGTAGTTCCTTTTATCTGCTTGAGACTAGGAGATTTATTTGGGATAGTCTATAACTTTTCCTCTGTAATTTAAGGACAGATTATCAATAGCTTTCAAATACGTCAGAAAAACAGTATTTTAACTAAATGAGGGACAGAATTCAAGTCACTGGCAACGAACAAATAGCAGTTCCAGCACCCCAGAGCAAACATTTAACTCCACAACTTGCATTTTCTCCCCTTCAGCACAGGGGTGTGCTCAGAATAAAAAGTGATGCATTTCTATTGATTTCCACAGAGAAAAAAAAATTGTTTTCTAAAGAGTTCGAAGTTGAAGACAACCTCCCAGAGCAGACAAATGTAGGCCTTGGATACACAATGAAAATGGAATGGCAACTCTGACAGCCACTAAAATCCAGCTGAACCTATAACAGCTTCAGAGGAGCTCCAGGCGCTGGTGACAAGAGCACCCAGTGGGTGACACCTTCAGAGGGTACTGGAGAGTTCCAGTGCAACACCATGAATTTGACTGCAGCCACCCCAGCTGATTTGTGTCTTCTCCTGCCTGGATCACCCAGAAACTTCTACATTAGTCACACTGCTCCAATATTAATAGAGAAAAGCTTATGAAGAAGAAATTATTTAGGTCTGAACCATCTTCTCAAGTGGATTGTTTTTCACATTTTAAAGTGGATCAAAGAAACAGCAACAGAGGTTGACAGAGGGGAAATTTATATTCTCAGGATGATGGGGGAAGTCCAGCCATTGCCCAGTTTATTATCTGGATACATCAAGCACCCATTTTTAAAAACATGAATATTTGAGATAAAACTATGACTGAAAAAAGCAGGACCATCCGAAAGGGCCAAGGTAAAAGAATCCCTGTTTATTTAGACTCATAGAATCATGGAATGGTTTGGGTTGGAAGGGACATTAAAGCTAATCCTGTCCCTTCAGGCCCTGCAAGGACACACTGAGGTCACCCTGAAGGTTTTCCTCTGCAGGCTGAACACTCCCAATTCCCTCAGCCTTTAGAGCCACAATCAGCTTTCGCCCTGTTAGGAATGTTTGAACACATTCTCCCTTGTCTTGTCACTCCAGTTCCTGAATTGTCCCTCTCCAGCTTCCCTGTAGCCCCTTCTGATACTGGAAAGCTGCCATCAGGTCTCCACTCAACTTTCTTTTCCCCAGGCTCCAATGTTCTCAGCCTGTCAAATGTTTTGGAAATCAAGAGTGGTTTCAGTCTGGTAACTGATGTGATCCATTATGGTCTTTACTGGGAATATTTCTTGGAGTCCTGCCTGGGTTAAAGCATTTGCAGGACCAGCATATTCACTGAGTGATCAAAGATCCCAGCTGATGACAAACACTACCCCTGAATGTGTAGAGTATGAAGGATGGAATTTATAGTTATTCTTTTGGCATTTTTTGTTGTCCTTGGGTTTGGTCCTGGAAGGGAGGGACGCTTTGCCAGGGCAACAATAAGATTATCTTTTCTGAACCCTGTCAGCTTCCTTGAGCTGGAATTATGGCAGAGATTTCTGCTCCTGTAGAAAATGAAGAGATGCATAATAAATGTACAGAGAAATCTATACTGAGTATATTATTAATCTTCATTCCAAGTCAATTTTAGAAATACACTCCTACTGTGGCAGAGACACTTTCTACATCCTACACTGAAATTCAGTGTTGGAATAGGTGCATTTTGAGGTAGAGTCCTGAACACACAAACAAACAGACACCACCATTCCTCTTAGAGCAGGAGCTTTCATTCCTCATCCCATCAAAACTCCAACTGCAGTCAATTGTCTTAGACTGATTTGCACCTTGGCAGGAAAACTACAGCACACAGAGCGCACCAAATAGCCCAGATTCTGCCCTGAATAAAGACAAATTGTGAGAGATCTGTCTGGAGCAACTGAAACCACTGATGAAGGAATTGGTGCTGTAGGTCCCGTGTTATCACACAGACACATCCCTGGCATTGGAAAGAGGGACAAGGAGGGTTAAACCCAATTACTTCCTCACAAGAAAGATTTGTGAAGCAGAAGTGCTGCAAACTATGGATGAGAGACCCCATATGGCAGTGGGAAAACAATTTCTTCCCATCCACAAGCTGAAAAGGCTCCTGCTCAAGCTGCAGGGCAAAGAGTGAGACAATTACTGCTGAAAAGTAGAATTCAACCATTGCTGAGAGTTACAGCTGGAGCAGCAGGTCCTGGGATCCTTTGAAAGGAGGCTGGCAAAAGATAACGCAACAGATAAGGAGGGAGAGGCATTCACTGACACATCAATTCTCTTACTGCTGCTACGCAGTTTTCTCCCCAGTTTTGAAAAGTGCTTCCTGGAGGTGAAGGGTTCAGAATCTCAAATTTTATGCACGGCGGGCAAACCAGGTGGCCTCATGAGGCTGTAAGATGGGGGCTGCAAAATTAAACCCTTTCCTAACAACTTTAACTCAGTTAAACCTTTCATAATAACATGGAGCTCTGAAAGTTTTAAGGGCTAAAAAAAAAATTGAATGGTTCCCAGGAGGATTAATTCAACGAATAGAAAGTAATAAGATCACCAGCCCCAGGGAAATTCAGCAAGTTTGCTGTGTTCAGAGACTGAACAGGCCCCTTTACAGAGCACACGAAGAATAGGATGTAATTTTCTAATCCTACAGTGAAATTCAAAGTGAAAACTCAACAACATTAAAAACCATGAAGCAGTTCCTGGTAAGGAACTTCATACCTTGCAAAGAAGCAGATGTAACTCTAAATGACTTTGGGAAGGCAAGTGAAAATGTTCTTCTGAAGGCCATCCTTAGCCATGAACAGATGTAACACCCCCACATCCCCTGGTGGTTTCTGCCAAATGTCTGGAAGACAAGTGATTCAAACCATTTCCAGAGAACTCTGGTGACGTACGAGTGCTTGCAAAAAATACACCAACCCCTTGAGCAATTATTTCACTTCAGTGCAGTCTCTGTTCCAGTCCCTCACCAAGGCTGGTCTCTCAAGTGCTTACCAGAATACACTCTACCATTTGGAGCATTTATTTCTCTCAGTTATCTCTTGCTTTGAAGTTCAATATCTGTGCCTTTCTTTCTGCAGAGCCCAGTTCAAAGAGCAGATCCCAGTGATTCTGTGACAACAGAAGAATGAGCACTATTAGTAAGAAATCTTTGCTTCCCCTCCAGACCATATTCCTGGCATCAGCACAAGCAACATGTCTGGTATAATGACAGCTGCCCAAGGAAGCAGCTGTGGCCAGTTATCAATATTATCATTTCTGAAACAGTTTTGCAGTGATACAGTGAAGGGTTTTCTGTGACTTATCAAGATTTTTTTCTAATTTCCAAAGGAAGAAAGGTGCAAGAAAAGAAATTTTATCTGTTTCGGTGCTTCAAACAGCATGAAGTTTGAGGATATTGAAGTCAGGCAACAAGATAGAGCACTGAAATGTGCAGCTGTAAAATTCAGCTCCACTTGATGGTCTGACTTTATAGCAATGCCCAGGTTTGTGGGGCTGCAGTGCAGCTGTAGAGCCCATTTGGATCCTTGCTTATTTTATTTCTCAGAGTTAAAAGAATTGTAACATTATATAAATGACACCTCTTTGGCTCTTAAATCACTCAGCTGTCTATAATGGCTGTAATAAATGTTTCCTATTCCACTGCTACAAAAATGGCCTGGGCATTTGGCTGTGGCACTCACTGGCCCATGATTCTTGGCACACTTGTTATTTATTTGCAGAGCCTACAAGGCAAATGTGCTAGATGAGAATAGTTCTTTAATGTAAAGCATTAAATTATAAGCTCACCCTCAGGATTTGACTGCTAGTAGTAGTAAATGGATGCCCAAGATAACACAGGAGCTGTTACTATTTAAAAATAAGCTGTTTGATATTAAACTTTTTTGTTTTACAGCAGATTTCTAACCCTGTCCCCCTTCTTTCAGTGCTTTAGTCCATACCCTTCCCATGCAGGTTCGCATGGATGCTGGGAACAACACTCACCTCACTGTACAGATATATGTCAGACTGTATTCTTTTTTTTTTTTTGTAATTTCAGAGCTTCTAGCTCAGGTGTTCCAATGGTTCCTGTTAATTCAACATTTATAACTGTTACAATTTTAGAAGATCTCACCCAGAGGGTAGCACTGCTACCTTTCTGCAGTGCACAGAGGGCAGCTGAGGCACAAGAAGGGTAGGGTTCCAATTTTCAGACTGCCTTGCTCATCCTCTGGTTCAAGGGCTACACCAGCTTTGGAATATTTTTCCTGAGGACTGACAGATCTTTGCAGATTGTTCAGGAGCATCCCCTGAACTACAAGACCTCCCATCCCACTTAATGATGTTCTGCTCCACCCAAATTATCCCAGAGCCAAGAGCTGACTGGAAGGTTCCCAGCTCATGAATCACTGAAAAAGCAGCACATCCATTCCCATCTTATAAAGAGCCCAAATAATTTTACCATCAGTGTGGTTTTTGTACAGTTTAAGTAGGAAAAAAATAGTTTGTCAAGTTATTCAGGCAAATCAGAATCTGGTATTGTAGAAAGAAGTGCTGTAATTAAACCAAAAAACAAAAAACCCCAAACAATCTAAATCCTGTAAGCCAGCATTTCAAATCCTTATGAGACACCATAAATCAGGGCTTTTCTTTACTGCTCAGGTTAGAAGGAAATTGTTAAAATAAACAGTTCAAATGTTAATAAGACTATTTGATAGAATAAATATATTCCCAGCACCACAAACTCCTCACTTTATGTTTCTTCAAAATTACTTTTCAAGCTACAGAATTTTAAAAACCCCCAACAAACAAAAACCCCAACACCTCAAGACAGGCAAGTGATCAATATGTTTTAATAATTCCATTCATTATCTTACTCATTTGTTAAAAAATTCCACAGTAGAGACATTGTACAGCAGCATGTTTATAAACTCAGTCATCTGCTCTTGTTATTACCTAACATTTAGCACCAGAAAGGGCTCAAGCCTTCCAGGTGTGATTCTGAAGCAATATATGCATGTCAACAGGAAACCCGAAACATTAACACAATGCCATTATCTTCCAAATCCTGTCAGCTGCACAAGATACATAGGATTTTTTTTTTCCTAGCAAAGAGCTGCAACAAAAATGTAAAATTTTTCAGGTTTCTGTTGAGAAAAAAATTACTGCAGAGATTTCAATTCTTTCAGTTCGTTCAATATTTGAAATAAATCTGCTGAATGTGGAAACAAGCCTGTTTTTGAGACATGGCTGTGTTGATGCAGTTGTTATAGAAGTTTTCTATGTCAGCTGGATGTCTGACGACACTTGGAAATAAAGCCAAAATCTGACTAGCTAAGGAAAAAAAACCCAACAAAACAATACCCCAACTATTGCAGACTTCTCCCCAAAAGGCTCATTTTTATGATCAGTTCTGGTAATTCAGTGAGCTGTAGCAACCTGAGAAAGATTTGAAGGAAAGTGACAATTTTCTGCAAGGCCAAGTTTTAAAATTCCATGGAAGAGGAGCGCTATAGACTCCAATCCTTGAGGAATTATTACTTGTTCTAGTGAAAGATCAGGCAACAGAGATAAATGGAGGCAAGCCTAGAATTTGTTCTGCTTGAGGACTGAAATTAAGTCTCAATATCTAAATTTGACCACACCAAGTTGTTCCTAGCCCTCTTGTCCCAGGTCTAGTGATAAACCACGGGATGATCCACAGGGATGCACCAGTGCAGGGTGTGCCCCACTCTGGAGTTTGGGGAGCAGGAGGTGGAGGCGCCCAGGAATAATCCCAGAACCACAGATGAGGAAATGAGAAATATTGGGAGTCCTGGCCGTGACACAAGTCTGGCCAAAGAGAGAGCACTGCAATCCCTGCTGGCAGGGACAGGGAGAGGATGGCACTGCAGGCCATAAAGCAGGAAAACCCCAAAGCACAGGGAATGGAGAGGGATCAGTGCTCCGGAAACTCCTGCACTGCCACAGTGAAAGATCTAAAGTGCAGCAGGGCTTGCCTTGATGGGGCTTCTCTGCTCTTACAGATTAACTCACCCTGAGCTTGGGGGTGAATTTCCCAACTGAACCCTAAATAAATTGTTGTTTAGCAGCTATTAGAGGGCACAGTTAAATGGAAGAAAATGTTGATTCCTTTGTTTCTAATTATAGAAAATTGAATTCTATTGTTTTAGTTTGTCAGGACAGAAAACACAGGAAACAAACCATTATTTAGAGTATTTTACCTCCCTATTTATTTTCAGAAGGGATGGAAAGCTGTTGATAATATTCAGAATAGCTTATGGTAAGATTAGGTTAAATATGAATCACAGTTTGAGTTCAGCAGCACAATAATTCCTCCAGCAGTTCCCACACAGATACTTCAAAATTACCACTCCCTTGTAATCACATTACTGAAATCCATATCTATTAACATTTCAGCTGCAAATAATGGAGAAATGAAGTTAGAAAGCAGTTGATCTTGTAGTACATGCTCCAAATTGAATGTTGGAAACCTTGTGGGAAGTTGGGTATTCTGTCCAACTTCTGCCAAATTCTGCCAACTTCTCTCTTTGCAAATCAAGTGTAAAGCAATCTTAGATTTAGGGTGCAAGCCAGAGTTAAATGTAAGGATGAAATTCTAATGCATGTGGTTTAAAAGTCTTCTATTTATTTGTGTGTTGCTTCTTTAAATTTCAGTCTCCATGTGGCTGAAGACACTGAGTGGAGATCCTGCTGCTGTGCTCTCCATCACACAAGCCTGTCCATTTTGCTTTTCCAGCAGTGTGAAACCAAGTAAATATTTCTCACCGTGAGCAAACTGATGTGAAGTGCACTTAAAACTAATTTTTAAATTGCACTTCACTGAGATCCCAGCTTTGAGTCCTGTAACAGACTTTGTGCAGAAAATCTCTCCAATAACAGGCAAATTCACTCAATGATATGCCTTGTTTAATTCCAATTTGACAATAATAACATGTCTGAAACAGAACAAAAAATAAAATTTGTTTTATCAATGGTAAGAAAAACATAAGTGCTATGCACCATGATGGGATTAGAGCCACCAGAGCACTGCACAGGGTATTTTAGACCCATCCTGACCCACTCCTCCCCAAAGAAACTAGAAACACCTACATTCTCAATTTGAGAAAACCAGAATATTTTAGTATAATTTGGCTTATCCATGGCATATCAGGGACTGTATTTTGGAACAAGGTGGAGTCACTTCACTCGGTAATGTGCTACAATGAGAAATTCCATATAAAAGAGAGATTTAATAATAGGAGATATAGCTACTGTGGAATTAGGTAATTATTGAAGGAAAGTGGCAAGTCTGTACATGAGACAAGGCATTTGCCTTCCTTCACTTTCTTCCCATGTGAAATTAAGGTCAAAAATATCAATTAAATTGGTGGAAAAAATTGTATGCTGACCAGTGTCTTATTTTGATCACTTGGAGTCTATATTACCACTAAATTACATGTGGTATCCTAACAGAAATGAAGAAAAGTGTAATGCTTACTTTTCTGAATGAATAGTCCGTACAACAGTTAATTCCCTTTGCAGATATTGAGATAAACTCAAGTGATAAATTAGTACCTCAGATTCTTCATCTGTCTGAGAATTCAGTCTGGGTTACCTGTCCCTGGCTCATCCTTTAGCACAGCTCTGCAGGTGAGATTCAGATCATGTTCTGTGTTTTAATATAGAATCAAAATGAGAAACTAAAAGGTCCCAGTTGTTCCCTCCCACATCTGTCACTGCCTGACCATATGTGTGACAGCTTGGAAGGGAAATTCTTTGCTCCTTTCTTATATTGAACCTATTATTTAAAAATCATTACTTCCTACCTTGAGATCTAGGGGGAAAAAGTTCACAAGCGAGTCTTCAGATCCACATCCAGACTCTTCCTCTAGTCCTGCAAGTGTAACTCATAAATAAGTTTATTTCTTGTTGCTTCTGTGGTAAATTCTGCATGAGCTTTTTCCCAGTAATCCCACGGTTGCCCCCAAACATTCTCAGTCATTCTGCTGACAGGGAATAAGAGAGGCCATGGAAAAGTTCTGTGAGTGGAAGTTCATCAGCCATGACATTAATGAGGGGAGGCAGAGGAGGACTCTTTGTCTGCCAGCTCTCTCTGACTCCTGCAGGACCAACAGCAGCAAAGTACAGTTGTTCAGCTCATGACAAACGAAGGCAGATCCAAGTGAATCCACCCAGGAACTGCTCTGCCTCCCAGTCACTCCTTACAGCAGTTCTGGGCTCTCAGGTGTCACATCAAGCCATCAATACAACCCTTCTTTATCACAAAACCCCTCCCATATTGATAAAGCCTATCTCCTGCTTGCAACTGCCGGTCTCACTTAATGAATATTTATCTTGCATGGTCCAGGAGAAGTCTGTGTGAAAGTCTTCACACAATGCATTTTTATTTATTTCACTAGAAAAGGTATTATTCTTATCTGAACAGTTGCTCCATGTGGTTATTAATTAAAATCCAATGCTACTTGAGTAATGTTAAGTTTCAGCTGTTTCCTTCACTGCATTACAAAGAGAGCAGGTTCTGATTGTTCATGAAAATGTGGATATATCCATAAATCCAGACTATTAGATGAATATATAATATGGCAAGGACCCCCAAAAATCTCTGAATTAAAAGTAAGAAAGGAATGTCTACTTCACTGATTTACTTAGTGATAAATTTTAAATTTTATCTCCACAATTCCTGTAAGAATCTCAGGGGAATAATTAACTCTTTGCAGAGTATATTGCTTGTTTTACCTATAAGATGACTTGTACAATAAAACTGGATAAAAAAATACACCTGTTTCATAAACCAAGCTCACAGGACTGTAATCACAGATTATTAGAGAATTAAACAGCCATTTTCTGTGATTTCTCTGCCCACAAGAGCAGCAAAACTGAACATCTGAGTGCTCCAGAAAAGAAAGCAAAATCAAAGTCTATCGTGGTTTGATCACTCATTAGAAACAATAAATAATGACAACTTGCATCTTTTTATTGCCCAGTGTCCTACAAATCCAAACCCAGTAGAAACTCCATTCCATGACTTTTATTTTGCTACAGGTGGAGCAGTAGACAAGACCTGCACTGCTTTATTCCAGGGAAGGGATCCTGTCACTGCTCTGGCTGCACAGACAATCAGCTGTGCCTTTTCCTCCCTCCTCTCTTTCCCAAGCCTTCAAGCAGATTAATTATTCAAACTGTATTTCTCATGATACCTCCCTTTTTGTGGACCCCCATTAATGTTAGCTCTGAAAAAAATCCATGTCGTCAGTAAAAAAAATATGCAGGAAAACAATCTTGGGATCACAGCCCTCCAGGCCAAGCACTGCGGACATCAGTTACCCTATGCGCAGAAGATGCAGGAAAATATTGCACTCCACACAGATCAGCACTGAGGAAATCTTAGGGGGGCTGATGTGAAATTCCCCAAATATTTGTCTTTTCACTTAGTTCAGGCCTCCTGGGAACAGGTATCCCCAACAGACCTCAACAGTAAAACAAGTCAAGTGATTCAACAACTGCCCCTGGAATGAGAAATGAGCTTGTGGCCAACCCGTTCCTCAAAGGCCAATTCCTGCTGTATAAAACATTGCAGCATGAAGAACTGTGGCCATTTGTCTCCTCACGCCTTTGCCATAGAGCAGCCAGGACTGTGCTTTCAACATTTTAGGAATAGTCTGCCAAATCATTATGCTGTCACTAAATAGAAACCTTCGTTTTCAGGTGTTGCAAATATTATTAAGAGAAAGCTGCAGAGTGCCCTGGCATTCAGAGTGACACCAGAGAGACTGCACAGCAGTTTTCCACACACCCTTGGGCAAAACTAAGGAGCTGGCTCTTCAGTCCAGGAGGAAAGATGCAAAACCACATCCACACTGTTAGAAAACAAATACACAATAATAAAAGCTGATTTTGTTCTCCCTGAAACAAGGTGTGATATGGTTACCTTGTAGATGTTTGCAAAAATGAAATGATGTCATAGGAAAACATTGCCACTTTGCCACAGGAAGACTTGTCCAAAATCCTCAGCTGGATTTTGTCTAGGGCTTTGACTGACAGAACATGTTATTTTTTCATTACATCATGAACAAGTAGATTTTTTCTTGCCCAAAGAAGGAAGCGTCCCATTACCTCAGCTCCAGTGGTATTTCAGTCCCTCCATTGCTTCATTCTGTGTGAATCTTTCCCATATCTCTTGAGAACTTATTTGTGCCATACAAAAATGATAACACGTTTATGAGAAACACTTGACTCAGCCATAAATAGCTTTGAAGTTTATGTATTTAAAAGAGCACCATCGGGTTATTTGTTGATTGTGAACTTGCTGCTACAGAGTATGAAATTCATTTCAACAGGTCTCCAGAACAGGTTAATTTCTTTTCTGTAATAGTGTTGTTGTTGTTGTTGATGATGATGATGATAATAAAATTCCATCCATTATGGAATTCAGCTGCCTCATGTTCAAGTCAGACAGGCCACTTGCTAGCTCTGCCCCATAACTTTGGTGGATATAATTACCAAGGAATAAATCTAGGTTCCCATTTCATCCCTCCTTTCCCTCAAATGCATTTTGAATTCAGCACTCAAAAGAGACGTGAAGTGCTGGCAACAAAATCAGAATTCATAGAATTAGGAAAAGAACCCTAACAGAGGCTGGATAGGAGCCCAAGACATGCACTAATCCTTTACTATCCCCCAAACAGCCCACACTTATGTCTTTCCCAGGAGATAGCTGTGAGCTTTGCTCTAAACTGTTCCTGAATTTGGAGACTCCATAAGTCCCTGGGGATGCTCTCCCAGTGACAGCCTTCCCAGCCATTAGAGCAGTTTTCTCATCGTGTCTGCCCTAAGCCGTGCTCGTTAACGCCCTTATTCCCATCCTCTCCCGGATGGATGTGATGGAGTAATGAACACACACCTGCTCTTTTACAACAAAAGTTGTTGAATAATTGAACTGAAACTCTCCTGTGCTTAGTGCTCTTCCCCCTAGGCTAAACAACCTTAATTCATTTATATTTTTATTCAAAAGCTGCTCTGGTATCTTTTGAAGCTGTTTTGGGAGCTTTCTTCAAATGGGCCACAACTACTTGTCCTCCTTGAAGTGCTGTACCCCAGACAGGACACATTCCTCCAGTTTGCTCTTCCTCATCCTAAAGAGAGGTAAAATATTGCTTCCCATCTCACTCTGAGTCCACAGAACTACGGGAATTTATAGCTCAGTGCAGATGAGACAGGAAATAAACAGATGAAATAACTGCTCTGCCATTACAGCCTTACCCGCTGCTTTGCTGAGATGTCTCTTTTTGATTCCAAGGATCAAAAGGCATTTTCTTTTTCTCAGATCTAGAATTGTTTGGAATTTGTCAGAAAATGGCTTTTTCTCACTTTGATAGAAATCAAATGACACTTTTTTCTTTTTCCTAATTCTTCTCAAAAAGGAGATGAAAATCTTTTGGATAAACACATTTCATTTATGCCCTACTAGATCCTTCTGAAATGCCCTCTTAACAAAAGAATAATTTTTCTTTTTCCTACTTTGCCTGTTATTTTATATGAAACACTTATTTTGCCCACAAATACAAAATCAGTACTTTTTTATTCCTAACAACACTGGAATTGTTACAAATATCTTAAAAGCAATTTTGTACAGTCTGCTGTCCCCAGAAAGGATACAAAATGTGTTGCACTTCAAACCTATGCTATGAATTCCACAAGTTATTAAAATAACTAGAATAGATCTTCAAATAACAAGAACCCATTGATAAAAATAATTATTTTCATTCATTTCCTAGGCAACTTATGAGCATAGTCTTTTGGGGCTTGGCAATTATTTAAAAGTGTATATAAAACAACAAAAAAATAGGTGCCTCAGGAATCATTAAGTGACTTGAATATACTCAATTGACTTCATACATCATCTGGATATAAACTCAGAGCAGAGAGAAAATAAAGTTAAAGAAGCATTAATTATTCTGCAGTTATGTGTTTGGTATTTTCCTGTAAAATACCTATTTCATTCCAGATGTCAAAGTTCTCTAAGAAAATACCAGTATGAAGTCTTGAGCTGATCCAAAATACTGATCCTTGCTCCAGAGGGATACAACCAATAATCTTCATTTTGTAATCTCTCTTAAAAAAAAGAAAAAAAAAAAACAAACCCAAAAAAACCCAAACAAAAAAACCCAACACAAACAAACAAAACCAAGAAAATTATGACATTTCAAATCTGTGAAAAATCAGAATATGGCTCTTCCAGGCTAATGTTGTGGATTACTTATGGTACCCTTGGATATCCCTGCTGGTGAGCAGGGACTGTTGCGAGTTACTGGGAAGCTGGAAGGACACCACAGCTGCAGGTCCTCATTTCACATGTCATAATCAAGGATGAAATTTTTAGCCTGAAACCACAGGGGTTTAGCCTGAAACCACTGAGGTTTCCCACTACTTCTCTGGGCTTCATTATTTTTGAGGTCACAAGATCTGCCACTCTCCTCATGTGACATCAGCCAGAAAAATAAACACTAAAGGGAGTGTGGTACAGATATTTTTATACCTATTATTTTTATATCTCTAGCTTTTGTGAGAACTATGCTGTGCCAGCTTTGCAAGACTTTGGAGACATTTTGAAGCCCAGGATCAGTAAATGGGTTCCAAGTCACATGTCTTAAAATGTCTTATTCTGGACCTAAACTCAGATCTGTGCGCAAAACATTATTTTTTTCCCTCAGTGCCTTCAGTGAACAGTGCCCAGGGCAGGA
Source organism: Corvus kubaryi (assembly GCF_017639235.1). NCBI lineage: Eukaryota > Metazoa > Chordata > Aves > Passeriformes > Corvidae > Corvus > Corvus kubaryi. The sequence continues at coordinate 17,036,772 of NW_024581093.1, read as the reverse complement.
ACTTCTACAGCATGGAGTCCATTCCCAGCACAGACCCTTCACCGGGGAGGGGCTGTACAGCCAGGACATTTTGGTAATAAATCCGTTTAGTCCAACATGTGGAGAGATGTTTGCTCCCTTTTCACACGTCTGTGTGGGGAATATTGCACACAACGGGATTTGTGCTTTTGCATGTCTTTACCTAGAGCAGGCCATGCTCTTAGACAGGACATCCTGGGGTAAATCAGATGTAACTTAATCAGAAATAACTTAATCTTTCCCATTCTTGCTCTACATGGGGAATCCCAATTGCCCCATTTGAGCTCAGAGAACCCCAGGATGGGTGAGGCAGGAGGGGCCCCCAGGGGCTCCTCTGGTGCCACCTCCCTGCTCCAGCAGGGCCATCCCAGAGCACAGGGCACAGCAGTGTGTCCATGGGGCTCTGCAATATCCCCAGGGAGGAGACTGCACAGCCTCTCTGGCCAATCTGCTCAGGGCTGGGCCCTGCCCAGGGCAGAAGTTCTGCCTCCTGTGCAGGGGGAGCTCCCTGGGCTCAGGCCCTGCCCGTGGCTCTGGGGCCATTGCTGGGCCCCGGAGCAGAGCCCGGGCCCTGCTCGGAGCCCTCCCCGCACACAGGGACACCCAGGGCTGAGGGCCCCTCTCAGCTGGGGCTCCTCTCGAGGCTGAGCAGCCCCGGCTCCCTCAGCCTGTGCTGGGCACGGAGCTGCTCCAGGCCCTTCCTCAGCTGCGCAGCCCCCGCCGGCCCCGCTCCAGGAGCTCCCTGGCCCTGCTGTGCTGAGGATCCAGAGCTGGACACAGCACTCCAGAGGTGCCCCCGGGCTGGGCACAGGGGCAGGATCCCCTCCCTGACCTGCTGCCAAGGCTCTTCCCGATGCCCCCAGGCCACCCTTGGCCTCCTTGGCCCCAGGACACTCTGCTGCCTCAGGGACAGCTCCTTGTCCCCCAGCACCCCCAGATCCTTCCCCGCAGAGCTGCTCCAGCAGGTCCCCTCAGCCTGTGCTGGTGCTGGGGTTGTCCCTCCCCGAACTCCTCCAGCTGAGCCCAACATGATGGATTTGATGTGCTGAAGATTGAGAAAACCATGACTAGAAATGGCGCTTCAAATCTACTCCGAGAGAGGTCACAAGTAATGTATTTCTCCAAATTTTTCAGCAGATATTACCTCATCCCAGAGGGTTCACCTGAAGATGGGAGACATTCAATTTGAGTGTTGTTGCTTTTAATCAAAGGTTGTCAATCACTTGATATTATTTCAACCAAAGTTACACAGAGGTTTGCCTCTGTCAGCTCACTGGTAATGAACAAGTGTTTCATATATTGCTTTATTTGCATTTAAGTCTGAGTTTTCATAAATACCCTGAGGTTTTAAGATTTTTTACCAACACCCAGTTATCACTTCCAAAGTGCATCATGTCCTAATGTAAGACTTTTTGAAATTAATATACTGCTGACATTAAACTGAACGATTTTCTTTGTTTCTGTAAGTTCAGAGTGAAAAGGCAATATTAAAAAAAATCATATAGAAAGAAGCTTTATAAAAGTTCATAGACGGTGAAAACAACTCAAACCAATCATTTTCTATGGTTTTTTTTGTTAAGAAGGAGAAAAATTTACATTTTAAATTAATATATTTCACTTGTTTGTTCTGTTCAATGTTAGACTGTTCGTGTACAAATTAAATAATACAAACCTTCCAATGGTCTCGTTAACTTTTGTTTAGTTATCCTATCATGAGATGATCTGTAATTTAAATAATGGACAACAAATCCTACCCTTTGCTTTAAATCTGCTTCAGCTCCTCAGGTATCCGAAATTTTCCAGCTCAAATGTGTTAATTAAAATGTTTTTCTTCCTACCGTAACATCTGTTTCCAATTAAGTGATCACTATTTAAAAAGTCAACAACAAAAATCATGTTTTTACTAGAGCAAGAATAAAATAACCCACTGTACAACTATGAAAAATAAAAGTGCTCACACTGCAATTATCTGAAAGGCTGAATTAGGCTGGAGACTGCAGTTATTAAAGGAAGTCATGCAGAAATGTGCCCTTTAGCACAAAACTTATTCTAAATTATATCATCCACTCATAGAATTTTTTGGCCTGGAAGGGACCTTAAAGCCCATCCAGTGCCACCCCTGCCGTGCCCAGGGACACCTCCCACTGTCCCAGGCTGCTCCAAGCCCCAAAGTCCAGCCTGGCCTTGGGCACTGCCAGGGATCCAGGGGCAGCCCCAGCTGCTCTGGGCACCCTGTGCCAGGGCCTGCCCACCCTCCCAGGGAACAATTCCTGCCCAATCTCCCATCCAGCCCTGCCCTCTGGCACTGGGAAGCCATTCCCTGTGTTCTGGCACTTCAGGCCCTCACGAAAAGTGCCTTGTAAAAGTCCCTTTACTCTTTTAAGTGTTTATTTTACCACATGAATCTTTAGATTTAAAATGAGCCAGGTTTAGGTATACCCTGAAATTTCATGTTCTCATCTTGTTAAGCAGTAGCCTTTTATCAAGTAGGATCAGCCAAGTTCACTGACCACCCAAGCAAAACGGCTCTGATTGAAAACCATCATCACAGCTCTTACCTGTTTTCCCTTCATTCCCCCGAGCCTCAGGTCATTTCCTGCACATTTAGAAATCTATGCAGTGTAACCCCAGGAGATCAGGATGAATGGGGGACAGTGGGATCTCCTTTGGGCTGGGATTGTCTGCTGGAGCTAAACCTCACCTAGGGTTACAGGTGGTTATTCCACTTCAGCTGCTCCACTGCTGTAGCAATGCAGAACTTCTTTGGCTTGATGTTAAAGGGTCACTTTTTGCCCAACAAGTAAAAGCTGCATCAAGGTGAGAGCCACTTAAGTTATTAAATTATTACTATTAATCTATTATTATTGTTGTTATTATTGTTGTTATTATTATTGTTATTAAATTGCTGTGCCAGGGGAGGCTCATGTTGGACAGCAGCAGGAATTTCCCCATGGAAAGGGTGCTCAGGTCTTGGCAGGGGCTGCCCAGGGAGGTTTGGAGTTGCCATCCCTGGAGGTGTCCAAGGAAGGGCTGGAGGTGGCACTCAGACCTGTGGGCATCAGGCACAGCTTGGACTGGATGGTTTTGGAAGACTTTTTCAACCCCTAAGATTCTATGATTTTATAAAATTAAATATTCTATTACTATATTATCAAGCTGGAAATGAGTAAAATTAGGAATATGGAAAACCACAAGATTTTGGAGCAGTAACCAGGGACACAACTGTGCAAATTTCCCTTCGCATATTTGAATATTGGTCCAGATTTACTCTGCGAAATGGGAGAGTGGAACACTTTTGCTACCACCAGGTAAATGACTTCTGGGAGTGTCTAACATTTCTCAGCACTGAGTAAACACAGAGTAAGTAAAGTGTTCATGTGCAGCAGTGCCCCAAACCCCCTTGACTGTGTGCCTGAGCACAGGTGGGGTGAGCTGGGCTCTTGGACACATTTACTCCAGCTCTGAGAAGCAAAGGAGCTGGGAAAATGTAGAGTGATGAGAGGCTCAGTGTGACTGAGGGCTTCAGCAGAACAAGGGGCTGCACGTGGGCACGCTGGGAATGATTTTCCATGGGCAGAAATGCAAGAGAGAAGTGCCAGTGCAAATTGTGCAGGATCTATTCTGCGGGTAACCACTAGTGGATTCTGCTTTGAGCGATGCCCAGATCTGAATCCTGCCCCACCTCACCATCCCTGGCACTGGGATGGGAGCGGCACTGGGATGGGAGCAGCACTGCTCTTTCCTAACCCTTGGCCTCTCTGGCATGCTTGGAGCAGGATCTGTGCCATCTCAGGTGTTCATTTATCCCAGCAGGGCTCTGTCTCTGCTTTGACCCCCAGTGCTGCTGCAGTCCAAACACGAAATAAAAACAACAACATAACCACAGGAAGGAGCAGGGTAGTTAAATGAAGTAAAGACTTAATACATGCCACATTTTAGCAATTCCCCCAAACCACACAGTTCAGAAGAGGCCATTGTATTGAGAGTGGTTTGATTATTTGGTTGTAATAGACAAAGCTTTAGTTTAGTTTACCCTCCAGGATAAAAAAAAAAAAAAATAGGTCAGCTTTTCATTAAAAGAAAAAAAAAAGAGAAAGTAGTTATTTAAGAACTGTTATGATATGTTAGACCATTAATAGCAGGATCCTAAGCACAGTTAAGTAGGTGAGAAATCAGTTACTATGAGGAAGTAGGCCAGTAAAACATCATGAAATGATTTAACCTGTCTCTAATTAATGGAAATTCCGCATCTGTTTTATTCCCACTATACAATTTATGACTTCTTCTTGACTGTTTCTCTTTCCGCCTTCCTTAAACTTTGAAATTGCACATCGTTTGCAGCCTGGTACATTGCCAGCTAAAATAACTCTCATTTGATAATAAGTCCAAGTGATAAGTTCATTCTTACCCTTTTGATAAGCTTCTATTGAAATCTGTTATGTCTATAAATCCAAACAGAGCTTCCTCTTTATTTTATTATTTTTAAACTCAGACTATTGGTCAGAAACAAAGCTGTTGCTTCTTTTATTGCTAAACAGCAGTAGATGTTCTCCTGCTGCCTAAAGAAATAAAATATAACTGAAATAGAAAATATAACTGAAAACTGCCTTCCTCCTTTAATGTCTGAAATTCTTAGTGGCTGCTTTGAGCTGACATTCTCTTGCCATGCTTTACTTGGAAGGAGAAGAAATTTTTTTTTCACTTCTAAAGAAATTTATAATTGTTGAACTGTAATTTCCTGCAAATCCAAATCACCTACTGTACCATCATTAGGGCTACATATTCCTACTTTATCTACAGTGTTTTACTTTGATTCTCAGGGAGAGCAAATATGATGCAATTAATGATGTACAGCAATCTCCTCTTTTACAAAAACAATTCCTGGACCTCCTGGAAGTGGGTAAAATTAACCACTGACAAATAGCAATAACTGCACAGTGACAAGTTCAGATCATTCAGTCACAAGGAGAAAGGACTTAAGTTATTCTGTAATCCTTGCAAGAGCAATCTCCAACCCAGCTACTTCATTTTCCACATTACCTGTATTTTTATATTTATTATAAATGAAGAAAATAAAGTGCCCCACCCAGATCTGAATTATCAGGCATAGAAATGTGAAAACTGAACACTCAGGCCTAGAAGTTCTGTGCCCATGGTGCATCTGCAGCTGAACTGACAGGAAGAGGGAAATCCCTTCAAAGCTGGGCATGGGTAGCTTATTCACTCTGATTTTTTATTTTTCTGAAATTTATTTACTCTATAATTTTCTCTCTCATATACCCTAGTGACTTGCTGGATTGAGATAGAGACAAGGCAATTCAGTTTTATGGAAATATTTACAAGTCTAGTCCCAGCTCTTTTCAATTGACAGAAGGGATGTATTCTCCTAAATTCCACAGATGGAATACACATGCCCTGCTAGCATACTGCTGCATGCAGTAGATTGATAATTCTGGTCTAAGAATAAGGACTAAGAATGAAATACCCCTGAAAATATTATTGAAATGTTGAAATAGCATATTCAAGCCTATTTCTTTAATGAAATATTTGAAAGTGCAGTGCTTTCTCAGAGCAGGCAAAAGGACTGCAGCAATTAGTACTAAATTTGGTAGAAATAAACCCCCAAAACTTGTTATTTCTTTCTTTCTTTCAGCACAAGGCAGACTGTCAGATATCTTAACTGTTCAATTAAATTTTAAAAAATGTCACCAGCAGCATTCAAATATTAAGAAAATACAGTTTGAAATAAGCTTCAGTACAAAAGCTCGAGTGTGACAGAAATACAATTGTGCAAATGATACTTCAGTAATAATAGAGGAGGCATCTGTCATTTCAGAGCAGCCCTGAATGCTGGAAACAGGAATGGATCAGAGGAATTAATCACTGGTCAGAAGGTTTAGGACAAAGATAATCATACATCTGAAAAAAAGCCTTACTAATCACATAATGATTGTTCCTTCTTTGCCTTAAAGGCATTTAAAGTGCACAGCTCTTGCATGATGCTGAATTCCGGACAATCCAGATTGTCATTTACATGATGTGCTTCAGAGATCTATCAATAATTGCAGGGTTTCACCACAGCAAATGCAAGAGTGTCTTGTTGCAGCCATTAGAGAAATTTCACCCTGGTAGTGTTTCAGCAAATTGCACTAATCTAAGTCATTTTCATCAGTGCAGGCTACCAGAGGGGACAGGGCTGGAGTAGGGATCAGGAATTCCCAACTGCCTCGTCAGACTTAGTTAAAGCTTATTTAAGGGTGCAGCTTGACAGAGGGAACAGAGCCTTGTCTAAACAACAGCAACCCCAGGGTAACTCTTTGGAGTGGGCTCTTATTCCCAAATCCATCTGTGCTGTGCACACCATCTGCCTCCTGCTGGTGCCAGCCTGAGGGCCACCAGCCACCACCTGAAATATTCCAGTGTCGCTGTGGACTGTGAGAAGTGCTGCCTCTGGGACCTCTAGGAGACATCAGCTCCACCTGGAGTAATCCCATGTCTCACTGGCAGGTGAGACCTCATTAAATAAATACAGGAATACATTCAAAAGGGATTTTTACAACTCTTTCCCCTCCTCCTCTACACAAGCACTAGCAAAGTGCCAACTCATCGAGTGGGGTGATCTACAGCATATCATCATGAGAAAGTAACAACATTAATAAATACAAAGCCTTTTTCTTTTTCTTGGTCTGTACATTTCTGTCACACTCTGACCAACACAAAGTCCTGTACCTGTTGTTTTAGAAATCACTTGATTTGGGAAGGAAAATTTACATCCTGTCTCACTTCCTGTATTTTGGTTTTTTAACAACAGTTTTTGTTTCTGTTGCTACAGTTTTGGCTCAGTCAGTGTAGACAAAGACAACTGAATAAATGAAAGAATAAAAAAAAAAAGAACCATCACACCCATCCAGTGGAAGGGATCTTTGCTGCAGACTTTATGGGAACCTCTGGACAGTGTCACTTCCCGCTCGGACTCCTTCTGTGCTTTAATTTCCATCTGGGATCTGCTGCTCCAGAGGAGTCGGGGCAGTGAGGTTTCCAGGTGGGATCTACTTCCCTTAGAACTGCCCATGGCAATTCTTCCACTTTGGGGAAGATGAAGATCCTTCTCTTCTAAATCAACAGAGCCCAAACACTTCCCTCTAATAGCTCAGCACAGCAAATTTCTCTTGCTGTATCTCTAACTTGAAACTCCTGAGCAAGTCCAAGAGCTCATGGAACCATGTTACAGCTATGTCTTGTTATACCTGGCACAGCAATAGCCCAGTTAAACAAATGCTTAATATATAGATATTTATGGAATATTTTATGGACAGCAACAACTACAAATGACATATTTCAATCTGAATGTATAAGATAAAATTTCTTTAAGTCAGTATTTAATTAATCTCAGTAACTGTAACTTGTATTCGTAAACTTTGGACTCTGCTGCTCCTGCCAGCAATTTTGAGGGATCTGAAAATTTGCTAAATGAGCAATGCAACAGCATAAACCCAATGCCAAGACATGTGAGTAAAGCTGTTGTCTTGCATGAACTCATTGCCTCAGAAACTGAGAGACAAAATATGTTCATTTAAACTGGCTTTAAATTTAACTAAAATTGAGTGACTTCCCTGGAAAGATATGGTGAGCCAGTTCAGTTCTTTAGGCAGACCCCAGCAGATGGCATCAGCTGGCCAGCAAAAGTCACACAACTTCTCCTGGAGCACGGAACTCCAGCGGGAGGAGGCACAGGTTAAAAAAGCACAGAACTCTTCCTCCCGTAAGAAGAAAGCTGGGAATGAAGGACAACTCCTGGCATGCATGGTTTTGAGCAAAAGAACTGGATCATTGCTGCAGAAGAGCTGTGAGCTACACTCAAGATCTTATTTTTGTTAATGGACATTTTAAAGTAGGAGCACTCCTGCCTTATTGCATATTTGTCCCAGATATGAGATGTATCCCAGATATTTTATCCCATAGCTGGCACAAATGAGATCCAATTTTATACAGTTTTTTTTATGCAACTGTGATACAAATAATGCTGATTCTTAGCAGCACTTTTTTTGTAGAAGATCAACTGTAGTTCAAGAAATTAAATTATATAGAGAATATGTCCAGATTATTAAAAATTACTCTGCCTATCATAGTTGGAATATAGAAATGTTTATGATTACTGTTTGATTTTAGATTTAAAAAATATACAAAATAAATTAACTGAGAGCTCATCTTCCTTAGCTAATAAAGAGATCTTGGGTTTTTATCCATGCAACAAGTGAAAACCAAAAAGGGAAATTCTCTACCGTATGTTGTTTATTGAATAGTTTTCTATCCCATGCTAGTTTTCAAAACTGTGGGATCCTTCTCTTGCATTTAAAATTACTTAAAATACTTCTAGCACTGAATATTTTATCATGCTAATAGGATTTGTTATCTTCCTTGTAATTAACTCCCCAGATTCTATTTGTGAGCTCATTGTTTTCATCTATAGAATGATACACCTAGAAACCTGGATTTCTGTGATTTAACCACCTCTTGAATAAATTCTATTTACACCTGTGCAAATAATGAAAAGGCACCTAAAGGCAGCTTTCAATTTTCTCCCTTCTTTACTCATTTCCTCAAGAGGCAGAGACTTTATAATGAAAAGTCAAGGTCAGCTGTACTGAATAGCAAAATGAACCACAGGAGTGATGCTGTTAATGGACAGATTTCATGTAAATTATTGGAAACAAAGCAGCAATGAGGTCACTGAGCCAGGACCAGGCCCAGCTGAGCTGGGCTATGTCACAAATTCAGTGATGTGGTTGATAAGGGAGGATTTTAAGCCTCTGACAGGGAGTGAAGTCAAGTTGGGTCTGATTCTCCTGCACTAACAAGAGCATCTTCCACTGCTACTGAGCTGCTTCCTTAATTCCCTTTTCCTTCCAGAATGGAGGAGCGTTTCCCCAAAAATATTGTGTGCACCAGAGCCTGCTGGTGCTTGCTGGAGTTAAGGCTGGTGCCTCAGCTGCCCTGGGGAGGAGGAGGGTGAATCCAAAGGGTCCCTCTGCACATTTTCCAGCCAAGCCCTGGGATGCCCCTTCTCCCAGTGCTGGACACCCTTCTCACCACGGCTGCTGCTCCTTGGAGCAGATACTGACCCTTCTCCAGTGGAAATGGGAATGTGAGGATTCCACAAACCCCTGGTTCCCTCTCTACTCCCTCACCTCACTGGAGCTCTGGGGGCCTGGAGCAGAAGGTGGTAAAGCAGAGGAGTAAAGCTGGAAAAAACAAACTGCCTTGAGTTATTTAATTCCCTTTCCTGAAGGCATTTTGTAACTCACGAGTGCATTCAGGATTCCCTCCCAGGCACATGTTAAGTGGGTCTAAGTTTCAAAGGGTTTTTCTCACAATAAAAGCAGTGAATAAAATGTGCAAGATAAAACAAACGTTGGGATGTGTCTGCTTTTTGTCCATGCATCCTACATCAGCTGATATCTTATTTTAATACACCACCATGCTATGGAAACTTTCCTTTATAGCTGAACTCAATGATATCATAATGTTGAAGGAAATGAGATATTCTGAATCTACAGTGTTACCTTTATTTTTGGAACTAGCTGAACATGTGGCTCACTTATCACTATGTGATAACGTTTTTCTTTTGTTGATTTATTTTATGTGTGGTAAAGCAAAACTATCAGATTTGATGTTCCCACTTACTGAGCACGCTGCTTTTTAAGCCTCTTGCATTCAGAGCTTTCATAGCACCTTACAGATACACACATAAATATTTACTTTTCCCTCTTGCAAAATGATCTACACTTACTATTACTCCAGTTGTCATATAATAAATTAGTATCTTTAGAACCATTTTTTATGTTATTTACTGTTATAATTAACTCCATCTTTTAACTTTAATCAAAACATTTTGAATATAGTCCAGTGGCTGACTGACTGTTTTGGTTTACTTTGCTGGAGACAAGCTGAGATGCTTTGGTAGCAGGAAGGGAGGGCTTTTATTGCATTGTCAGTTCGGGAAAGGATTTAGCAAATTAGCTCACAAAAGGGGAAGAATTAGAAGCACAGATCTTCCATTCATGCCATGACTTCACTCACAAGAATAATCAAGTGCACAGGCTGCTAAAAGCAGGCAGGGATGTGGCTGGCAGCTACTCCAGATGTTGGTGGGCAAAAGTTTTGCATCAAATGCACCTTTCAAATAATTTTCCATTATGGTGCCTGCTCCCCTCTCTGGGATGTGTTTGTAGAGTTTTATGTCGTGGGGTCTGGGCTGGAGGTACAGGGAGATTTCACAGCCTTCTGACACCAAGACTCTGCATCTCTGCAGCCACAGGAATAATCTAATCCTCCTAAAGGTGACCTTGGGGTGGGCAGCTGCTGCAGCACCTTTTGATAGATATGTCCCTCCCCTGTCCCTCCATTTTGTTGGAAATTGAGATTGTTTTCCAGCACATTGTGGGCATCTCATGTGCAGAGGGAAAGACATTGTTGAGCTGGGAATGTACCTGTCATCATTCCCAAGTGGCAGCAGGAATATTACACCTTTTCTCCACACGTTTCTTCATGACATGGGTGTGCCTGCCCACACTTCAGTGGTTTGTCAGCTGATGGGAAACCTTTTATAAGTTCTAAACAGAACCAGCAGCTACAAGAATGTTCAGAGCAAAAGAGTAGCCATGAACACGTGCTTTTCTTTCATAGTTAAAGAAACAATATTACAAAGAACACTATTCCATTTGAACCTCTCTGAAATGTCAGATATTGCTGTTGTGTACAAGCACTACTCACAGTGAAGTTATTTTACAGATGTGTGTAATTGCTTCTTGTAAATGACTGTAATTTATTCCAGAGAACTCAGTTTAGTTTCTCTGATCACTCTCCATTTTTCTATCCCTTCTCCTTGGCATGTCAAGATAATTCCTTATAACAGTCATTAAAGGATAAGAGCAAGAGATTATAGACAAAAAACCCATCTTCTTCCTATTTGATTTCTAAAATTGGAAATATCTGGTTAAAGATAAGAAACATTGATCCACATGAGTTTTAGTATCAGGCACTCAACTTGAATTTAGGAATTATAGATTCTTCATTTTCCTTTCACTTCCAGACATGCTTTAAACATACAGAACACAGAAGCAGAAACAGGTTTTTCGGATGGGATAGCTGGGATTCCTCACTGAATCTTTTTGAAGGATGTCAGAGAGGTTGACCATAGCCTGCTAAAAATTAAACCTACATCAAGCTTCAAGTGTTACGAAACAACAAAAAATGACAGGACCCTTCTCATTCCAAAGGGCTGAAATAGGAAAAGCAACTTCTGATCAAACCTAATCATCATGTAGGAACATTTAATTTCAAAACATAATTATACTACAGGAAAAGAAGTTACTGTGATCATTACTGTGATGTTCTTCAATAAAGAATTTAGACATATATTTTTATTAATTCATTTATATAAAGCATTTTCCCACAAGAATTTTTATTATCACTGGAAAAAATAACTCACCTCCTGTTGCTTCCCGTTGCTTTGTGCCTCAGATAGACACATAATTTATCTCCTCCTCACAACCTTAGTAGGTATCAAGAGTCTTTAACATTTATACCCAAACCCTTGGATTTGAATTTTTTCACAACTATTCAACTTTGAATGTTTAGGATGAAACTTCTTACACTGTCTTCAGTCTTTGACTGGAATGTTTTATGGAATTATATAGCAAAAAGCACACAATTTGTCAGCTGTATCATTCCTTGAAAGAGTTACCTAGAATCAATTTATATTTAAATCTCTTTCTTTCCACATCCATAAGAAATGCTGCTAAATTTCAGAAGTTGGCAAAACATTCTATATAATTGAAGTAAAAAATTCCATTTCTTTCTAATTTTAGACGGAGGTTTTATTGCTCCCTATTTGAAACATTTATATGCAATGAATACATCAGCTTTTTAGTAGGCTGAGCTGTATTATTTCATTTCAGGCAAACACAAAAGTGTAAAGCATTTCTGCCTTGTAAGCCCTCATTTACATTTAAAGAGTAATTTTAAGATAATAGGATTTTGAGGGCGGAATTTAGCCATGGCCTAGCTGTTTGCCAAGGAATGTTCTGTCTCCTAAGCAGGCAGGGCTCCTGCTCCTTGGTAGGAAAGTTATTGAATCCACCACAAGAATCACAATGGGAACATTCAAGGTGACAATGAAATTTAGGAGAGACATGAGAAACACAGTCATAAATAGAAACATGTGAAGCCTGTGAAATCGAGGTGATAGGACTAAGTTAATAAACTCCTTGATCAATGCTGAAGGACTATTTCTACGGAAAAATCTCCTATTGGCCATTAATAACTTCTCAGCACCTTTTGCATTCCTTTGTTCCACTTAAAACTATGATTTCCTAAAATGAACATGCAATTAAACAAATAATGCACAGAGACCAAACAAGCTTTTAATCCTCTAATAGCTGGTATGTATTCAGAGTATTGATAGCTTCATCTGCCTTGAATACCCAAAATATTTGGTATATTAGCAAGTCTTGCCTGGGCTGCTTGGTGTGGCCATTCCTTGTGGAGTCATTGATGGCCAGAGTGGCACGGGGGTAGGGGGTAGAAGTTTATCATATTTGGAGGAATGCAGTGAGTGTTTCCCTGCTAATTGCCATCTCCCAAGTGGCTGTTAATTGCCTCTGTCATTGTCTGTGGTCTGGCTCCAGACAGGATCCAACCCCTGAGCTCAGACTACTGCTGGATGTGGTTGGGGAAATTCTGGAAATGGCTGGAACAGCCAATCCTGCACTTTGGTACAGTCATGGCAAAGCTTAGAAAAGCTTTCAAAATCCGCTCTCATGTTCAAGTGTCTTTGTCAGCACCTCTAACCTCTCACAAGTTAAAGTTGTAAGGTTAGTTCAGTTCACTGTTCGTAATTGGTCAAAGATTGCCCCTTGGTTTTCCAGAGAAATGGAAGAGGAGCTCCCATCATCAATCCTGATCTTACTTGAGGGCTCTGGATTTTAAAACCTGCTGCTCCCTCCCTCCCACCTCCAAATGAGACTTCATTTAATGGAAAACCATCCAACCAATTCATTGAAACTACTACTGAAAATACTTCAAACTAACAAATGTCAAGGAAGTTACATCTTTATTTCCATTAGTTCTTAAATTCCATGCAGTCTAGAGAGAAGTAACCTAAATAATATTTATGTTCCTCAAACACAACCACAAAACTCTGCCAGGAAGAGTTAAATAGCACTGAGGATGAGCTTAATGAGGGAGTCATTGAAGCCAACAGACCCTTGGGTAACCATAGATCTGCACCTTGGTTTTAGTTTTATGATCATCAAATAGTTTGGATTGGAAGAGACCTTGAAGATCATCCAATTCCAACAATATATCATTGTTCCAAAAACTTATTGTTGTAGCTTAATAGAGTTGCTTTGGAAATCTGCAGTGGTTTGGTAGAAAATGGTCATATCCTGTATATTTTGAAAGAAATAGGCTAAAAAAATTGATATTTCTTTCAGGAAACTTTGCCTTTGCAGACAATTTCCAACTCATCCTGAGTAAGTATTCCTGCTCCATCCCACGTTTCATCTTAACGACATTAAAATGAAGGATTGACTTTTCCACTGTCTATCAATAGCAGATCCGTGGGTATAAAATAAAAGTGAAATTGTGACTGAGACCCAGTATTTGAATTCCATTGCAACTGCTAAATCAATATTTGCTTATCCAGCCCAAAACTCATGAGTTCAATATTAAAAAATACTATTACTATATTTACACTCCATCAGAGCTACAGGAACTTTATAGAGCCATGTCCCTGTGCTTCTCTATGAATTTTTTAATCCCAAATTGTATTTAACTCCAGTTTAGATAAAATGACAACTAATCAAAAGATATGCCTGGTGCTGGAATGAGTAAATTCTATCTTACTTAAATCCTTAGGATATTTCCATTCCTTACAGTGGAAACAGTATCATATCAATAATTTAAAGAATAATTTTGTGACCTTACGTTCAGCTGTAACTGTCTATAGCACTTTTCATGGATTTCCATGATAAACCTTAAGCTGAATTTTACTGACAGGAACTGATTGCCTTGGCCATCGTTTCATCAGGCAAATGCAGCATTAGCACTTGCACCCTGCAAGGAGAAAATGCAAGCAATGGTCTGGTTATCCCAGGAAATTACTGTGTTTCCATTTTACCCCGTACAGAACTATCAAAGCTCTGTTAAAAGAAAACTCTTCTTGTTCGGTCCATACGTGCCCATTAATAGATATTTTTTATAATATTTAAAGAATTTATCTCATTTATTGTAAAGCATGTCAATGTGTTGCTAATGCTTAGAAATCAATGTCCTCATTCAGGAGAATAAACTGAAAAGCTATGGGGTAAAAATGTAATTCTGTGAAATATATTGGAATATTTCCCTTTCAGTGAATACATAACATAAAGTTAAATAATTACAGAATATTTTGGGATTGAAGGGACCCTAGAGATCATCTCATTCTCACCCCATGGGCAGGGACACCTTCACTAGACCAGGTTGTTCAGAGTTCCCTATTTATGCTTTTGCCTAAGTGTCAAAAGGACTCTTTTTGGTTCTTTTTCATGTAAATGTTTTAATCCAGCTTGGAAAAGTGAATATGCTAGCAAAGTGAAGAGATTAGGTCTGAGTATAAAGAAGCAGCTAAACTAATATCTTGTGCATGTTTGGAGTAAAGAACAAACAACAGTGAAGTTTAGCTTGGAGAAGGAAATCAAATCAGCCTTCTCAGGAGATAACAGTAATTCAAACCAGATATTTCTTTTAGTGGAAGCTCAATACCTTTAGACTAACTGATCCTGAGGAAAAACCTTTTCATTAAGGATTATCTGTCTCTTTTGCAGAGACATTATTGAAGAGTAATGAATTTAATGAAAAGTCCCTGTAAGCATCAAGCTGAGAATTCTGGTGCTAAGACAGGGCAGCTGATCCCTTCCCTTGGATCCCACTGCTGCCATATGCATCTAATCCCGAGCAGATGAGCTTGTTTTTAATGGAGAGCTCTGCTCTCTGAATGGTGAACTCACAAAGGAAAGTTGGCCTGTGTTTCCAGGCGAGAAGAAAAGTGAAAGTAAAGACAATTAGTGAGTTGGTGTCTATTTGCACAGAAGCTGTGTACTCAAAAAATCTTTAACACAAACTGGGGAGAAACTTGTACTTATCAACCACTTTCATATACCCTGTTTTTCTCAGGAAAAAAAAAAAAATCACTTTTTCCCTGTTACAGTTGATATTTTCCTTTTGATTCCATTCCAAAAACATATGGTGGAACAGCTTTCCTGTTTCTTCCCAACTTATCTCCCATGGAAGTACACTGAGCACCAGCACGAGGCGAGGCTGACAGCCGGGGGCGGGAGGGAATTTCCAGTTTTATCCATTCGGGATCACATTCCCACTGCATCCCCTGGGTGCTTCCAGAGATAACCTCCTCCACAGGATGTGTTATCCTCAGGAATGTCACAGGCACTCTGGGTTCCTGGCAAGGGAGGAGTGGATGGAGGTGGTTTGCCAGCAGTGACCATGGAAATGAAACCTTTCAAACAGGAACCTCCCCACCTGAGGATTGTCCCAGCACCAGAAGGACATCTCACAAATCAAGAAATCAGGTGCAACTGCTGGTGTGTTTCCTTGGGAATTCTGGCAGGTGGAAATGGAAAATGGCTCTGCAAAGGCAGCAGAGCAGATGTCAATGATTTACTGCCATGGCCTACCTGTGGTCAATACAAACCAGAAACAGGGAAGAAAAACCTATTGGTGAATATAAATTCATTCTGATAATTAAAAAATTAATAAAGGAAATCCTGGCTTGATATCATGTCATAAGACTTACACCAAAGTACCCAAACTATAATGATACAAAAAAACTATATGTAGCTTAATATAACTTGTATTTATCTAAAGACAAAAATACTGGAGCTATTGTTTCTACGCTTTTCAGTTTCTAAATACTGAAAAATATCACCTGCCAAAAGTCAGGAGAAAGAGAAAGAGATATTCCATCCTCAGCTGAACTCTCTCATTTTTCTGGCATCAAGTTATCCCCTTAATTGCCTGAGAATTTCCTCAGAGGCTTAATATTATTTATTTTTCGTCCATAAAATTCTCAAAAATCCAAATGTTTGCGGTAATGTTCTATTGACCCTAATCTTTAATATCTACAGATATTCTGTATTGATTTCAGTAAGTCCAAATGATCTCTTCCCCCTACTCCCTGATGTGGAAAGAGACAATCAGTGATTGCTTCTTTTGGTCAAATTCAGCCTGATTTTCTTTCTCTTTTGAATGAGCAACTGTAGAAACATGTAATATATAGCAGTATTTAAAATTATAGCATTGCATTAAAGAAGCTTAAATGGATCCAATCTTCCCAACAGAGTAAAAGAAAATATTGAAACTGTATTTTTACTATTAGCCTCATTTAGTGAGACCAAAACTTCCAGAAATGAGGTGGTTTTTGATAAAAGTGTCCCTGCAACTTTTGGCCTGTTTTACTCCTGAGTGGTGAAAACTCTGTGGAATAAAGCAGAGTTTTATTCCTGTGCCTTTGGTGACCCTGCAGTGAGGTCAGGTAAACATTAGGGAGCAGCATATAAAAAGTAACTTTCTCAGAGGAACTTTTTGATGCTTTCATTCTTAAATGATTAGTTCATATTTTTACTGGGCAGGCATTTGGCACTTTCATGTTTCTGTCTAAAAGTTCATGTTCTGAGAAATTTAATCTTAGATCAAGCTTGGTGTTCAGCCTAGGCCAAAAATCCTTCAATCTGTAAGTAATTTTGATGGGAATAATCCGACTTTACTTAAACAAGTACAGAAGAAAAAGAGTCACATAAAAACCCCAGCAATCCCTCGTCAGCTACAAGCCTGTTACTGTTCCTCGCTGGATCTGGAGAATGGCTCATTCTCAATTCTGATATAAACTTGTAACTTCCAAAATTTCAAATCTTTAACATGATAGAAATGGAAGTTATTAACTCAGTAGTGAAAATAAAGTTTATCCATCCAAATACCTATTTAATCTGTTTGGTTCTTTCTCAACATTTGATAGAAATAACTTATTGCTGCAGAAATTATGAAGCCTCTTTCTGAGTGTTCAAATTTGTGCCAGTTATTGAGGTTTAAAATATAGGGTAGGACTAGCCCACACAAAAGCACCAGTGGTATGTAAACATAGATACAAAAGTAATGCATTCTATTTTTTTATATTTATTTTCTTCCATGGTTTGTGGTTTCCTCCTTTCCCAATATCAAAGATTCTGTTGGAAAAAACTCACAGAAACATTCAAATTGGAAAAGCCCTCCAAGGCCATCGAGTCCAAGCTGTGCCCCATCCCCACCTTGTCCCCAGCCCAGAGCTCTGAGTGCCACCTCCAGCCCTTCCTTGGACACCTCCAGGGATGGCCACTCCAAACCTCCCTGGGCAGCCCCTGCCAAGGCCTGAGCACCCTTTCCATGGGGAAATTCCTGCTGCTGTCCACCCTGAGCCTCCCCTGGCCCAGCCTGAGGCCATTTCCCCTTGTCCTGTGACTTGTGGTCTGAGAGAAATGTCCAATCCCAACCATCACATTACATGTAAAAATGGCTTGGTGATTTCCAGTATCACTTATTAAAATAATTAAAAATAATAATAAAAAAAATTATGGTTTGCTTATTGAGCCCATTGTGACATGAGGATCAGATTCACAATTTTTTCCCTAAGCAGACTCCAGTATCTGGCATTGGTGTTCCTAAAAGGTCTTTCCCACACTTCCGTATTAACCCCCTGTATGATTGAGCAATCAGTAGCCAATGACAGCATTCTGGTCGTGTGGCTGCAGTTGGAACAGGCCAGCAGCCTAAGGGTTAAAGGAAGAGGCCCAGCTTAATGCTGCTCCTCTCTCTTGGGCTGCAGGAAGCTTTTTTGGAATGTTATTCAAAGACTAACCCTGTCCTCAGCTCATTTTTTTAAGCAAAGCCTGCAGTACTTGAACCTGTCTTCTTCAAACCTTGATTAATGTCATTAGCTGCTGTTCTCCCTCTCTCCTCATAGCTGCCAGATGGAATGCTGAAGATTATTCTGCATCACTTAATTGGAGTTTATAATTAAAAAATGGTGAGTGCTATGGACTCCGTTTTGCCCCTCTGATCCCGAAACAGACAAACAAGTTTCTCTAATCAGTAATTCCCCCATGTCCTCTCTCAGAGCCTGCCTGAGCTCATATGCCTCTCGTCTTGCTGTATATGTTCTTTTTGCATCATTCCCCAAAACTGTGGAGACAAATTCTGGTCATACATGTTTTTCCCTTTCAAAAAAAGTCATCCTACATATGGGAATGCAGCTCTTTCTATGTCCTCCTGTGCATCCCTCCCACAACATGCAGCAAAATAGCAACGTGTGCCTAAACCACACATATGGCTCCTGGAAAGTCAGCTCCAGGACTTTTGGAAGTTCAGCTGAGGATAGTTTTGAGAAGTGACTTTCTGCATCATTTTTGGAGGGGAGCCAAATTGAGCAAAGGCGATTATACCTCTGCTTCTGTTTGTAGCAGCAAAGTATATGTGCACACGTAGGAATGTGCATCAACGTTTGCACAGCGATTTTAAAGCAACTGCTTCTACATTTTCTCATGTAAACAGTACCACTGCAGGCAGAGGTAACATGGGAATTGCTCAGTATGCATCAGTTGTAAGAAATGAGTGGTTCAGGCCTCTCTTTTCCTTCTGAACTTGCAATGCACGCCACAAACTCTTCTGAGAATGTTCCAGTACATGTAAAGTGTTCAGTGAAAATGGCCCATGAAGACTGAAATGTCCTCCTTCAGAAAAAGAGAAATATAAAAAGTACCATCATTGGCCTTCAGTGCTGTGGTAGCAGAAAGGCTGCTGGACTGGAGTCTGGTTTACTGGCATAAATCATTCTGGCTCTGGTAGAGGGTGGGCAGGCCCTGGCACAGGGTGCCCAGAGCAGCTGGGGCTGCCCCTGGATTCCTGGCAGTGTCCAAGGCCAGGCTGGACACTGGGGCTTGGAGCAGCCTGGGACAGTGGAAGGTGTCCCTGCCCATCTTATAAGAGTTTCTTCCCAATATCCCAAACATGGCACTATGAGACACTTTTCCTTTTCTTAAGCAGGCCTGTGATTTACGTGCTGGATTTTCAATCATATCCTATTTCTCATGGAAGCATCTCCCCCCTGCCCCCCTCCAATTTGTCTCATACTAATTCTTCTCTTCTATAGCGAGTTTTGTTATTCATGAAAGATAGCTGCTGCAGAAGAAGCAAGAACTGGAATGTTTAATGTCGTATGGAGCTGGAGGAGCTGTGGGAAGGCTGAACCAAGATCCACAACTCCAGAAGAAACACCAGGCCTTGCAGGCCAAGAGGAAGCCTGGGCTCTCTTCAAGACTTTAGGGTTGAGAAAACGACTGTATCCACCAGTTCATGCTCCTTTCACAGCGCCAGTAGAT
Organism: Corvus kubaryi; assembly: GCF_017639235.1. Lineage (NCBI taxonomy): Eukaryota > Metazoa > Chordata > Aves > Passeriformes > Corvidae > Corvus > Corvus kubaryi. Next base: position 17,017,288 of record NW_024581093.1, on the reverse strand, counting down.
ACAGTGGAAAATACAAAGGTTTTCCTGAAAAAAAGTTTGGTCCTGGAAAAGCTTTCCTGTGTTGTAGAAATAAATAGAAGAAGCAGATGAACTACATAGTCTGGAGGAAGAAATGCTCAGCAGCGCTGTCCCCACAGGCTCTCCACACCTCAGTGAAGTATTTCCCCAAAATAGATTTATCTGTACATATGTAGGGCCAAAACAGATATTACTGTCATCACAATACAGGAAAAAGTAATTTGAAACTGCTGAAATGTAGTTCAGCGATACAGTTTACGAAGAAAGTTTTTCAGCTCTTAACTGCAACATTTAGTGTTGTCCAAGCACAATGATGAGATACTTGAGATTCAAGTCTGTGCGTGTAATTATCTTAATCCATAAATTATAATCCCGGAAGGTAATAAACCCAGTCATTTTGAAGAGCAACCAACAGAGCCCATAATTTTCTGCAGTTGCTGTGCTCAGGATCAGCAGCACACAAAAGTCAAAATGCTGGTTGACAAGGGGTGCTGCTCATCACCACCCAGACTAAAGTGAATTATTTGACAAAACAAGGCCACTTCCATGTGACACTTGTGGGGTTTTTTGCCAAGTTCTCCTGGCAACTGGTAAAGAAGGGGAAACCAGAAACAGGGAATGACTACTGATTCCTCCCTTGGACTGAGTCAGATCTGGCTAGAAGCAGATTTCTTCTGAAATTACTGTTATTTCAGCATTTTATATTTTTCTGTGAAGAGCTACGATTGATAATGTGACTCAGTAATAACCTATACTTAGCAAAAAGAGTGTTTCTTTGTAATTAGGGTGCTTCTTTCCAATTTAGACCAGAGTTATGATGGAGGTAAACACTTTTTTATTTATTTCAGTGCTTTTCCTTTTAATCTTCTCTTCTCATACGTTTTTTCTTTTGTAAATGTTAAAGTCTGTCAAATAGAAATTTATAAGAAAGAGTGTGGAAGAAGAAGCCTGGAAGTGTGTATTTATTTCGTGTGTCCATCACCCAAAGCTGAAAAGCAAATACTGCACTTTTCTGGGGACACATCCCCTATTTTTGTGAAGGGTAAGAACAGTGCTGTGGTTGTTCTTTGTGAATGACAACGCTCAAACAACTTAATGAATAGTTTAGTCAAAAATAGTTTCCTAGGCCACAATCAAGGCATATTAAGAAACCAAATGTGCCCCTCCTTGTTCCTCCAGACTTATCTGCCAAATCAATGGGTTTGGGGCACAGGACGCCCATCTGGAAGTCATTGTGGGAAATAGTGTCACTGATTATTAAATTGCAATCTATAACCAGAGGTTTGATTATAATATCTTAGAATCATTGAATAGAATCATGGAATGGTTTGGGTTTGAAGGACATTAAAGCCCATCCAGTGCCACCCCTGCCATGCCCAGGGACACCTTCCACTGTCCCAGGCTGCTCCAAGCCCCAATGGCCAGCCTGGCCTTGGGCACTGCCAGGGATCCAGGGGCAGCCCCAGCTGCTCTGGGCACCCTGTGCCAGGGCCTGCCCACCCTCCCAGGGAACAATTCCTGCCCAATCTCCCATCCAGCCCTGCCCTCTGGCACTGGGCAGCCATTCCCTGTGTCCTGTCCCTCCAGCCCTTGTCAAGAGTCTCTCTCCATCTTATAAGAACTCCTTAACATGTCGTAGACTCTTTGTCTCTTTTTAGAATGCATGAGATAAAATTCTTAAATAAATGTTGCTTGCTAGCTCATTAAAGTTGCTCTCAATGCCACAGACAACTGTGGATCAATCATTCCTCGTTATACACAGGTCTAAATTTCAAATGGCCACATGCAAAAGGTGAGAGCACATACTGAAATTCACACCATTTAGTAGCTATGATTAAACCTGAAAATCTCACTAAAAAAGCAATGTGTTTTTTCCACCCAACTCATGGACACGGGATTTCACACACAGAACTTCAGTTTAATGACACCGAATGCATTTCACAAAGCGGCAACATTTAAATAACAATCAAATAGTTAATAAATTGCTGAATCAGGATTGAAGCACATACCTGATACTTATATTTAAATTTCAGGGGAGAGGGGCTTAGTGGGCTTGTGATGTGAACTGTGAGATGTTTAAAGGGGGCATTCTCTTCACCCCCAGAGCCTTGCATTACTGGTTTCTAAATTGTTGCCAGTTGCAATCATATCTTTATTGTGACCCCCAAGATTTCAGTAAGCAACACTTTTTGTCGTGGTCAGATTTTGAGCCCATTCGTAACAGCTGGGACCCAAAATATCGTAACTGTTGCCTTGGCTACAAGTCCAGCTGAGAGGCCTTTCTAAATGGCCTTTTTAAATTCTAGAAGAGGCAGAAGAAAACATTCCTGTGGGATATATAAGAAGCTCTGAGACTTTCCCAGAAGTGAGATTCAAGAGGCTTTTTTTTTTTTTTTTTTGGTATCTTTTTGCTCTTCAAAATATTTTTGAGCTGCTAACAAGCAGGTCTTACCCAGCTGAGCAGAACATCTGGCACCTCACCGTGGGGTGCAGGTGATGGAGAACCAGACTGAAACAGATGTGGCCACTTACCTGCACCAACACTCCTGCTGCAGTCAGGGCTCCTTAGGCAGTACAGGGAACACCACACTGACTTTCTGTGAAATTCTGAACAATTACATGGAGCTAGCAGAGATTTAAAAATGCTGCTATCTGAGGAATAGGAAAAAAAGCTATTTATTGTTATTGATTGAATTGCCCTGTCCTCAGCACAGTAATATTTCATAGAAGTGCTAGAAATATATTTACTTTGCTCATTATAATATGATGTGCACAAATCTTTTATTTAAAATCCCTCAGTAAAGCTTCTGCATAATTGAAGTTCCTAATGCTTAAATACTCTTTGTGCATGATCATACAAAGCCAGCCTAAGATTGTGTGGTCCTCTTGGCTTTGAGAATTAGGAGAAAACACTACAAGGCAAAACATGATTTTTTAACAGACGCTGGTGTAATGAGTTTCTGTGAGAAGGGCTTCCATTGTCTAAATTCTTTTAAACAGCACTGCTTTTTATGGAATAACAATAGAACTTCTTACACGAGTCACTGGCAGCTTTTAAAGGATTATAATGCATAACATGCATTTTTTACTATTTGTGTTTTTAAACTGTTATGTTGTTCCAGAGAAACAAATAGGCCCAACACATTCCTAACTGCTCCTTAAATGAATTTCACACTGGAAAATGCTCAGTTTTTGTAAACCCTCCCAAAGATTAAATATAAGAACCAGGTAAAATTGTATTTTGCTACTTAGGGATGGGCTTCTTACTGCTGATATGTCTAAAATATATGCCTTTTATCAGCTGCCAAGAAAATAACTTTGTTATGATCCAAGGTCCTGAATGCATGTGGAATAAAATATGGAAAGCACACATTTTTTGCTACATTTGATCACTAGTCCTTCTTACTTTTGGTAAATCATTTTTTTCTTCTATGCTGGGAAGTGCCAAAAAGTAGAGAGAAATAAACAGAATGGACCCTCTCCTCACTAGCAATAAAAACTGGTATTTCCTTTCAGGTAGAAGAACTTCAGAAACACCCTGCTTTATAAGTCTTCTGGCCATTCTACTCTCAAAATGACAGTAATTGGTTGAAATTCTCACAAATCAGGAAAATTTCAGAAAATAAACACCCTCACTGATAATTTTGATTACACAGAGTTCTGGGTTACTTTCCTGCAGCACAAGAAGATCTGAGCATTCCCTGAGGGATTAAAGTGGGAAGTTGTGCTAATATGGGCAATGAAGGAAGCAAGAGATCCATGTTTACCCCTCAAGACTGATTTCAATAGAGTGTTTGGGAAGGCAGGAGGAAATATCCTGGTCCAAGCTTTTCTGTTGCAACAGTTCCTTTCCATCTTGGTTGGTCGTCATTTCCTCCTGTTAAAGAGAATTTGGAAGAAAATACAGGTCTGGGACGAGGGTGGTCAGATACCCCAAAGGAATCGATGACAAAGGACATAAATCCACTTGGAGTTTAACACTCTTGGGAGCTGGATAATTCTTTCCAGAAGATTGCTGACATTGGCAGGAAAGCATCAGCCCACTGGTGTGAAACAAGGAGAGCAAGGCCCGTTGTGGGAGCAGCCCAGTGAGCTCTGCCTCCACAGGGTGATCCCTAAAAGGCTGAGCCATTTTCCCAGCTAACCCATGGATAAATCCCTGTGATAAAATGGCCATCCCACGGCAGCTCAGTAGCATTCCTCCACATGTTCCACTTGTATCCAGGCAACAGGAACACCAGGGCCAGCTAAAGGCAGAGCTGGGATGTAAGGGTGGGGGCCTGGGCACATTTTCTGTGACAGGGCAGATGGCAAAGGGCTAAAGACAGGGTATTGATTAACATTTGAATCCATTTGCATATTAAAATAGTTCAGCTTCTTCTTTGAGGTACTGAACTGTGATCCAACTAATGTATAAAGACACACTGAGAAAGTATTTTAGGTCAAGAACTAACTGCAAAATTCCATCTTCTTGCTCTATGAATTTAATTTTACCCTTTGCTCTTCTACTCAACAGCCTTCCTAATTTGTATTTCTATTGAATATTGACTTTATGATAAGTTCAGCCCCCTGTATTAGCCAAGACTGTAGGACCAGATGGCAGAAATTTAGGTACACACTATCCAGCTGTTAGCAAAGGTATTTTGGTTTCCTACACATTATGGAATATTAATTATAGACAGCTTGGATAGAACAAGGAGCATAGCAATTTTTGAAGCATGATTGCAGTGAAAAATAGTGACAGGTATATCCTTCCATGAAGAAATTACTTTAATAACTCCTCCATTTTATCACAGAGACAGCTCAAAATCAATGGAAACTTGGTTTGATACCCAGAGATCCTTTGGAAAATTACAGTATCAGGCTTGATATTGTATAACAGAGTACAGAAATCCCAGTTAGCAGAGCAAACACATTGGCAGTGTTACATGTCAGCGAATAAAATAGCTCCATTTAAAACATTTAGTTCATGTAATGTGGATCCCAGTTTTATTTAATTCAGCAGGTTGTCAGAACAGTTCTCCAGAATGGAAACAATTTTTCTCATTTTGAGAAAGAGCTTGCGTGTAAAAAAATCCAGAGCAAAGCACTTGTAATAAGAAGCCAGCAGATTGTTTTAGGTTGATAATAATTAGCTTTATTTCATATAAAATATCCTTTCTGCATAGAGAATGAAACCAGATGGTGGAAGTTACCGCCATTCCTTTGGAAACAAAGGGAAGCACTTGAATAAGTACTGAATTAACTGATGGGGGCCATTTCCTGCCATGCCTGTGGGATGAGAAGGATCTCCAAAAATCACCTCACCTCAGCAGCAGCTCAGCTCAGCAGGGAGCAAACTCCAGAGCTCTTAGGGAGGTGTCTCTTCTCCTTTGAGTCGCTCCCTCTCCAGACATAGATCACTGCTAAATGGTTGAAAATGCATTTACTTCTTATTTCATCCAGTGGATTAAAACATTTAGGTGGATTAGAGGGTAATTTCCTTAACCTGGCTGTGGCATCAGGTTCTAATGGTGTTCTGGCTGTCAGACTGAAAGACAGAAAAGCACATTTCAGACGGAATCATGCCTGTGGCTACAGAAAACAGTCTGGAGGGTTAGGATTTAGTTGGAAAAACTAAGCCAGCTAATCAAAAAGTGCTGAAGCAGCATAAGTACAAAAAGGGTTGCCTCATACTGTAGGAATTGTGCTGCTCCACTGCTTATGCCACAGAAGTTTCAACCGTGCATCCCTTGGACTCATCCCACAGAAGTTCATCCTAATTAACTCCTGCTGGCCCATGGATCTTTTGTATTTTCAGCAGAACGCAGGTGAACGAAGCCTGCAGTTCCAGCCCAAAACAAGGGGTTTGTAAACAGAAAGCTGCAGACAAAATACAGGAAAGAAGCCCAGACATCCTTGCATTAAAGCACTGAAGAGCAATGGTGACGTGAATTACTCTTAATGGAAACATATTGAAATTATCCACTGAAAAAAAAGGACTGACAATGAAGATGGGACTTGGTTCAGATGTTTATTCTTAATAGATTAACATTTAGAACAGAGCTGGAATTGTTCTTTCTGCCTCAAGAGACCATGCAGGGCAGCAAGTTGCTGTACATGGCGCAAAGGTGCTACCCCTGGGTGAGGGCAGCCCCCGGGATCAGTCCAGGCTGGGGCTGAGCAGAGGGAGCAGCCCTGGGAGAGGCCCTGGGGGAGCTGCGGGGCAGAGCTGGCCCTGCCCCGGCCGTGTGCGCTGGGAGCCCAAACCCCCCTGCCCTGGGCTGAGCCCCAGCGTGGGCAGCAGGGGAGGGGGGATTCTGCCCCTCTGCCCCTCAGCTGAGACCCCACCTGCAGAGCTGCCCCAGCCCTGGGGCCAGCACAGGAAGGACCTGGAGCTGCTGCACAGAGCCCAGAGGAGGCAGCAGCATGAGCAGAGGGATGGAGCAGCTCTGCTGGGAGGAAAGGCTGCCAGAGCTGGCATTGTTCAGCCTGCAGAGGAGAAGCTTTGGGGTGACATCACTGTGGCCTTGCAGGGCCTGAAGGAGCTGCAGGAAAGCTGGAGAGAGACAATTGCCAAGGGCTGCAGGGACAGGACACAGGGAATGGCTGCCCAGTGCCAGAGGGCAGGGCTGGATGGGATATTGGGCAGGAATTGTTCCCTGGCAGGGTGGGCAGGCCCTGGCACAGGGTGCCCAGAGCAGCTGGGGCTGCCCCTGGATCCCTGGCAGTGCCCAAGGCCAGGCTGGACATTGGGGCTTGGAGCAGCCTGGGACAGTGGAAGGTGTCCCTGCCCATGGCAGGGGTGGGATGGGATGAGCCTTAAGGTGCCTTCCAACCCAAACCATTCTATTAATTCATGGAGTGAGATTTTACACACCCATTTTCCTTTCAGTAAAATGTCAGGGCTGGATGTAATTCTTTAAATTCACCTGCCTATTGCCATTTCAGATACCCTGAGGTCCCCTGCCCAGCTTCTTGTTGGTGATCCAGATTAGCATGGGTGTCCTCCAATTCCTGCAGCACACCTGCCAGGCCCTTGCTGAAGTTTTGGATGTCACAGGACCTCAGCACGGCACTAAACACCAATGATTCAGCTACTGATCCCTCAAAGTCTCTTGGCTTTCTGTCACTGAGATTCTCAATTTACTAAAGTTAATACATGCAACATAAAAGTTTAAACAGCACCGAACAACTTGGACGACAATTATGGAAAGAAAAAGGAATACCTAACAGAAGGAAAATCAAAGGAACTTCTAGGATGGGTATTTCCAAAATCTAAAGCTCCAGTTACATAACTTTTAAACATGAACTAAAGAAATAAAAGAGTAAAAAGTGAATTATATGTGGGTAATTTCTGAATGGCAGCACAGTTAATTCCAGCAATACAGTCCATGGAAACAGTCCAAAAATCTCAGCTGAATTATCAGATAAGATATTACTTGTCTGAACACTTTATACATTTGCAGCTGGTTTTCGTGATCAGTGACAGAAAGCATGAATTAGTTTCATTCCTTTCTTGTCAAACTATTTGCTTAGATTTTAAAGGAAGGAAATAACCATTGTCAGTCATATGAATTGAGTATATCATCCTGTACAAGTAGGCTTTAAATAGCAAAATTTGATCGTGTCAAAAGAGGTTGCTTACCTACCAATTTTGTGAAAGTCATGATTTGAATATCCTCTGACTGATATCCCAACAATGCATCTCATTTTACACTTTGGATCACATAATTTCCCTTGTGAGTCTCACAAATGGAGAAAAAAAAGCCTCGGAAAGTTTTCTTTCACATTTTCTGTTTTAAAAAATCAACATTTAAAATTTATTTGCCCACACTCCTACTTTCAATTCAGCATAAAAATCTGTTCCAAGTGTTTCCTACTTACAAGGGTTTTTTTTTAATTTATTAGGAGAAGTGCAAGAGCTCTCCTGTGAATGTTCTTTAGGGTTTTTTTTTTTAATATTTATTTTAACAGCAGACCTTCACACAGTAAATTTTCTCCCAAACACAGCTCTAAAATAAATTGGTTCCTGAGGATCAATTCTTCCTGTCATCTGTGGTGCAATAGCATCAGGGATAAGTTCCTTCCAAAATAATTTTAACATACTTTTCTTCTTCAGTTAGACTTTGGATCACATTTAACTGATAATATTTCTAGTGTAAAGAGAAGGGTCTAAAAAGCTCGAGCTGGTGCCAGTGGCTTCCTTTGCCTGGGTAAAATGACCAGCAGTTTGTTAGCAGGGTCTGACCCAATAAACTTGGGTTTATTTCTATTTAACAGCCTCTAGCTTTTCCAGACTTTTCCAATAATTTGTGCAAAATTTCCTCTTTAACACAAGCTTAAGTCAACTTAGAAAAATAAATAAAAAAAAAAAATTAGGAAAATGGGAGAAAAATCCCTCAACTTAAGGAATGTAAATTATTTTGCAGTTTTTGTTAAATCAAGAATAGGCACAAAGTCTTGCTTATAAGGAAGGAATACGAAGCATCATCTCCAAGGCTCCTAACCTGGAGAAGCTTTTCACTGTACACACCATTAAACAAAATATCCTACTTGGCGTGTGCTGGGTTCACACACCCTGGGAGGGGGAGCGAGAGAGAGGGTTGGGGAGAGAGACAAACCCCTTGGTGGTGTTTAAAAGAAACAGATAACAAGGGAGTTTTGTGTCTGGCAATTTTTGCCCTGGGTTTTGTTTCTAACCCCAGCCAGCAGCAGCCCTGTCCTGGGCCAGGGAGTCCCTGAGACCCTTGGTGTTCCCCATTATTTGGTCCAGCTGGAGTTAGACACAGACACTTTCCTCTCTTTCAGGAGCCTACAGGTCTGGCTCATCTCCAGAGCAGGATTTCAGGTGTGCACAAATCCGTTTAATCTCCTGGGAGCAGAGGTTGCTGTGTAAAACAGCTGACATAGCTCAGACCATTGCTACCACTGCTGGGAGGCATTGCTTGGTGTCTGCCCAAAGTAATATTTGGAACCTGGTGCACCCAGACAAAAAGTTTCCCTTGCACAATGCCTCAAAGGCTTCCCATAAAGTAACCTCAGATAACACAGAAATGTTCAGACTTGAGCTTACATGGCTAGAAATAGAAAGTCACAGCCCACTAATTAGATGTCTAATTAGATGCTACTGACTCTCATGCCCTTTCTGAAACTCTGACATCAAATACACACCATAAACTTCTGAGTATGACAGAAATGGAATCACCTCTCTCATTGTGGAAGCATTAGGTGCTGGTAATAGGGGGGTTGTACAGTGCTGGAAGAGGTATGTGCAAGCAAAGGCTGAAGTGGAAGTAATCAGTCTATTAAATATTTCACACCGTGTATTTCCCTCAGATTAAACACATGAAGTCCCTTTCAATCCAAGCTGAACAAAAAGAAGCAAAATGTCAAGCTATTATGTTAACATTTTCCAACTTCAGGTCTTTATCAGCTCTCTGAGACAAAGACCAAATCGAGCTTTCATGTCTGAACATGGAGAGTAGGATGCAGGAGGTGCAGCGGTACTGTCAGACATTTGGATCATTCCTCACCAAGCAGAGAGAAAAATGTCAGCTGAGATGTTCACACAGAACTTGACATTTGGGTAAGCGAATATAACCTTCAAATCTGGCTTTCCTTTTACATGCAGCAGAAAAATACAAAAAGTAATGGAGACAGGCAAAGCGGAGCTTGAAATAATCATAGCACAACATCTTATTAGTCCAGATCCTGCCTACAGGGTCTAATCTGAGGCCTTGTTCTAGCAGCTGTGTGTCACCTCAGAAATGAACTATAAAAAATTAAAATAGAGAGCAGCACTGTGTATTTTTCAACTCCAGCCTAGTGAGGTTGTGATCTCTAAATAGGTTCTGCCAGGGAGTGCTGTGCCTGCAGCTACAACCTACAAATGTAGGACATGCAGAACATGGAGCACTCGTGCTCTGCCTAAATATTCCTTAGAGGAACCCCAGCACGCCACAAAGAGGAGGTGCCTCTCCCCCTGCCAGTCTGTGACACATCTGAGTCTGCAGTTAGAGCTGGAAGTTGGTAAGCTGAGCATCACCATCTATAATTCACCCCCAAAATGATATGACTAAGTTCAGAATGAGAGGTGTAAATAGCATTGAAGGGCGGGAAACATTCACCACTGCAATTCTCCAAGTCTGAAACATCGACCTGTGTTTCCCCCTAAGGTTTGCTACCCCAAACAACTCAGTAGAGGTTAAAAATGGACACACACACAAAAAAGGAGGGATACAACAAAAGGAGGGAGTGCCTCTATCAGCACTGACTCTGGCTTTGGAAGAGTGCTCTGAAAAACCCCACACAACACAGAGGCAGATGTTTAATATTTGGTTTGCTTCTGTAATTTAGGTGGTTGCAACTCCATTTTCTTAAAACAATTCAGTGATTTGTATCATATAATTCATGGGGCTTAAAGTTAAGAGTTACAAATAATACCTGGGAGCTAAATTTCAGCTATTTTGTCCAAAAAAGCTCTTTTTGACAACAATTTATTCAAAGATTTCTCATTGACACAATTATTCTAGAATATGCATTTTAATTACTCCATCTTTTTTTTTTTTTTTTTTTTTTTATTTCATCAGAATTTTCCAGGTATATTTTTTCCTGGTATAATTTTAAAAAAGTTTTATGATCATAGAATCTCAGAATGGTTTGGGCTGGAAGGGACCTTAAAGCCCATCCAGTGCTACCCCCTGCCATGGGCAGGGACACCTTCCACAATCCCAGGTTGCTCCAAGCCCTGCCCAACCTTGATAGCAGAGATAACACCATGGTCATAAACCAATATGACCTAGTTTTATTCCCCCAAACAAGATTTAAGAGATGGCATCAAAGTCAAATTAGGGAAAAATACCAATCAAGGCTTGTTCTTTAAAAATAGATCCTTTCAGACACCTGAGGGTGAGAACAGCCCATGTTACTGCAGAGCTCCACAGCCTGCAAGAGGAACCCTACAAGGGTTGAATTGTCAAGGTACTGGACACCAAGAAGTTTTGATCACTTTTGAAATGTCTGTTTACTAAATGAGAACCAAGCTTTTGAAATTCACATCCTAAATTTTCAGTAGAGGCAAGCAATTTCAAAAGTATGTGTTTTTCCATAGCTTTTCTCTATAGCAGCAGTGTAACTTCTGTTAAAGACTCACTCGCTGGAATATGGTGTTGTTTTTAGTATAATTCTCAAATTTTTTAAAAAAACCAACAAAACAAACAAGAAATTTTGCTGTTGATAGTAAATTTTGCTATAGAACCTCAAACACCATCACATAAATCTCTTTACCATGCAATCAAAATAACTTAGCCGGCAAAGGATCCACAACCAAAGCACTAAATCAAGCAGCCACCTCTTCTCACACAGGAGAAGTCAGCAATTACATAAAAGTACAGAATCTAACAGTAAATAACCCAAAATTTCTGTCCTACCAGACACTGAAATCATCATGAAGGAATATTTCTCCAGAGTTTTTAATATCAAGGCACAGGAAGGATACGAAAAAACTCATCAAGAACAAATCCCCTCTTTAGCAAACCAGGGACATACCGGACCTGTCAAAGCAAACATGAACAGAACAACGAATCGTGGATTTGTGTTATGAGCTGTGTGTATGCCAGAGGTTAAAGAGACTCAGATTCTTGGTGTTGTTAAATCTAAATGGCTCCAAATGTTTTACACAATTCATCTCATCTGAATAAAGGCTGGCTTGTTGCTGAACAAGGGTATTCATAAACAACAACGTTAAACTCCCTGCACAACAGAAGCTGTAGTTACTTTCAATAGATGGATTTGTAGGACTGATAAAAGGTGTGTCTGGCATAACCTCACTGAGGTTACAGCACAGCAGAACGTTTGCATCCCAAGCTTCTGTCAGTGAACCAGATGCCTTTGATTATGTAACAAACTGATCAGCATCTCCAGGCAGACTTTTTAGTCTGCAGCACCTCCTTGAAATTGAATGGAAATTGCTCACTGAGGTCCTCACTGTTTGGTTGATGCGGTGTTCTGGCACTGCTTCCTTCTGACCTGTCATCTTTCCATCTCCTTGTATCATTCAGCTGAATAATTTCCCCCAAAAAAGGAAAAAAAAAAAAAAAAAAACCAACAACAAAACCAAACCAAAGCAAAAACCTTTTCATTTCAGTAATATCTAAATGAAACAGTGAGAATGACACATGCAGAAATTACTCCTTTCATTTGGGGTATGTTTTACTGCAGTTTCTCTTGGTTGAGATGAGCTTTAAACACAATTTGCATTTCTTTTCCTCTCCAACTTTTTTTGTTCCCTCTCTCTTAAGTAACATTATATTGTGTCCCTGTGATAGTGTACTGTATCCCCTGAGTAAAACTGCGTATTTAACAAAAAAAGATGTTTTGAGTGCATATCACTAAAGGAAATAAACAGCTACTATTAATTGCAGCTGTTGCAGTAATTGTGTGGGAGAATACTGGGAATGTCAGAAGGTGATTGGGTAATAAATGACTCTATGCACCATCATAGAATCATTTTGGTTGGAAAAGGCCTTTAAGATCGAGTCCCACCAATAAGCCATCGCAGCCACCACTGACCCGTGCCACATTTATTTGAGCAGTGGGAATAAAATCAAATTAACATCTGACATCCAGTGCCAAGCACAAGAGGTGTCAGTGATTGGGGGGTTGGACCAGAAAAGCTTGGAAGGTTCCTTCCAACCCAAACTATTCCATGACTTTATCTGAGCATTGGGCACTCTGAGTGTGCTCAGAGCAGAGCATGATGAAATCCAATGTATTTCCAACTCTTAGAGAAAGATGGCATGAAAAGTACAATAGTTTGTGGTTTTTAATGAACATTATCTCCAGATTAATCAAAAAGCCACGTGAGAAGTTCTCAGTAAAAGCTGCCTGGGGACTCAGACCACAGAAGACAGCATTCCGTAAAATTAAATCCATGTAAAGAGTTTGAGATGAGGTGTGAAGTCATTTGGAGTACTCTCATTTTCTCTTCTGTGTGCCAGAGAACACACAGCAAAGAAGTTCAGATGTGCTTCCAGTAAGGTGTAATTACTTCCAGACTAGAATAGAGGTATTAAAATATGTTCAAGGATTATTAAGAAAGGAACAGTCAAGCAGATATCAGTTTTAGCTACAAATCATGGATTTCAGCTTAAAGAGGCATAAAAGTGAAAATTCCCTGCCTTAAATAATATAAAGCCATTCCAAACTTTTATGAAATACTGGCTTTACAACAAATTTAAGCTTGTTCTGGAAGACCTACTGAATTCTCTAGTCACTAGAGGTCACTATTAGTTTTGAATCGTTCAAGTCTGCTGACTTCTAAATCCTCCTGAGAATGTTCTAAATTTGAGAACTTGCCTCCATGAAATATGTTCATGTTAAATAAGGGTACTTGGAATAAATATGTAAGTGTTTTCCCCAGAAAAATAAGTCCAGAAATACGAGTCAAAAGTTCTGGTGAGGAGAGTGTTTTAAAATATCGAATTTGTCGTGGCTCTACCAGCCACAGGTTCATTCTGGTGACTCCAGCAATAAAGAATATTGAGATGAGGTGCCCCCAAGAACAGCAGAGATTATCTTGGCACTCATTCAAGTCATAACCTGCCAGAAAAAGGAAAGAAAATCAGAAGAATGGCTGGACCTTGAGATACTCAGGCATTGACTCATAAGACAACAGAACAAGAAGTGATGATGGCTATTTGAGGGGGAAAAGTTAAAAACAGAAGCAAAACTGGTGAAAAATAAAGGCTTTTTGGATGTTGTCTGGACTTGTCTAATATCTATTGCTACTCTGACCTACATTAAAGTTCATTTGTGTGAGGGATTTGCTGCAGAGCTGTCACTGCTGCTGCCCCCACACCACATTTTTGGCGCTGAAGTCACCTCTTCATTGTTTCCATTTTCAGCAGGAGGTTGGTGAGGGTGAAGACTAAGCACAAAAACCTTTCAAAATTATTTTCCTTTTCCAAATGCAAACACAAGACATTAATGAGTCTGATCAAAAAGCCAGGGACATGCAGTGTCTCTCTGGTGCTTGATGCCCCTAGAAGGAACCAGAGCTGCTGAAAGGGCTGGAAAGGATGTCCTCTGTCCTGTGAGGAGCTGAGGACTCTGAGCTTGTTACATTTGGGAGAAAGGAGGATGAGGGTGACCTCACTGCTCTCTAGAGAGGAAGGAACATGGTATCTACTGATGGGACGTGGGAATAGCTCAAAGCTCTTCCAGATTAGTTTTTACCATACATTAGGAAGTGCTTCTTTCCAGAGAGGATGACCAAGCACTAGAAGGGCTCCTTAGAGAGGTGGTTGAGGCCCCAGGTCTGTCAGGGTTGAAGAGGCATTTGGACAATGCCCTTGAGATCATGCTTTATCTTGCTCAGCCCTGAGTTGCTCAGGCAGCTGGACTAAGTGATGATTGTGCTCCCCCCCACGGAAATAATCTGTTCTATTCTACTGAAAGCCAAATGTGGAGGTGAAAGATAAAGGAAAATCTATATATTTTGACTGAATTCAAAATAAAAGTCAAGTTTTCACTGTACAAGGAACATTGAGACTCCATATGGGTTTAGGATTCGGAGTTCACAAAACAGAAACAAAATTCTGGACATGATTTTGAGCATTGAGCAAATTCCCTGCCTGGGGAGGGCAGACCATGAGTAGCCAAAGTATAAACAAGGTCAGAGCTGCAGGTCCCACTGGCAGCTGCATAGTTTGACACCAGAGATGTCACATGAACAGGCTTTGGGTGCTGCAGAGAGAGCAGCAGGTCCTCCCCAAAACTGTGACATCCCCTTAGATAATTTAGAGGAGAAAAGACTCTCTCCCCTTCAAGGCCATTCAGGCTGGGTGGCTTCCTGGGATAATTTTTGTTATTGTTTATATAAGATTTTGCCTTGTTCATATAAGATTAAGGACTTCTAGGAATCAGAAGATATGGATATGTACACTTACTGTATTTTCTGCTCTTATAATGATCAATCCTCCATCTGTTGACAATATTTGTCACATTTCTCACCTCCCCTTGCAGCATGAGCTTCACCTTCATTTTCTCATCCAGGAAAGCAATCAACCTCCCCTCCAACAAAAAGCAACAAAAATGTCACAACCAACATTATGGGGATCTGGGAATCGTCCACACCTTTCCTGAGGCAGCATCAGGGAACTGTAAATCCCCTGTGAATGACAATTCCCAAGCTGAGTCAGCAGGTGACTTGATGCCACTGCACAAGATAAACACAGAGATCGCAGCATCCTCTCTCCATTTCCATACCGTCCATCCCTACCTCCCAGAGCACTGTGTTCTTTGTATTGTTTTCCCTATTTAATCCTGGAATAAGAATATAAGGCTGTTAAAATGACAGTTTGTGTGGCTGGAAACTAAAATCCTGCCCAATACAGGGTGACTTTTATGAGCAAGAAGCCCCTTCAAGGGAGAGCAAAGGAAAAGATTCAGCCAGATGTGCTCAGTTTGCACAACAACTGTTTCATGTGCCTGTGCTCTCAGAAAACAAATGCTTAAAAATCATAAATCTAAGAATTAATTCCACTTTCACAATAGTGGAAAATGAGTCTCTCCTTACAAAGAGTGAGAAGAGACAGACTGAATAAGCTGTTAAAGGATATGAATGGATGTCTCAGCCATTCATAAGTTCTTTGTGCAGTAAACCAGCAAAGAAGGAAATTTAGAGAAGTGATGTATTTACTGATGAAGGACAGGGAGACAAAACATGCAGCAAAACTAAAAATATTCTGCCACAAAACCCTCATGATTGCAGAAAATGTAATCCCATAATCAGAGATTTGCAATCCTCGTGGCTGGCATAAAGACATTACATTTCCATTGAAGAACAGAGTGTGTAGCAGAGCATTCTTTGTATGCAACAGTTTCAGCAAATATAATTGCACGTGTATTCAACAAATGGTAATGCCATTCTAACAAGAATTAAAGCCAGACAGTGTGGGGAACACAAAGGTCAATGAGAGTTACATTAAAAACATTCTGTTCCATCTTTTAGCCATTCAGCAGCCAAGGGAGATCGCTGTGCTTTGGAATGAAAAGGGAATGTTTGGGGGGCAATCATTCCTTCTTGCCATAGACAGAGCTGGTAGTCAGAAAAAAGCCAGTTTAATGGTTTTATTTGCAGGCAAGTGCAAGTGAGAGAACAGCTGTGCTAAACCACTGTTTGTCCTTGTTATTAAACAAAGCATAATCACTAAACATGTTGGATGCAGAGAGAAAATAACCAAAGTTAGGTCTGGTTCAAGCCTTCACTCATTTCCAAATCATTTTCTTGTTCATTTGAGGCTTCTGCTCCTCACAGAATTGTAATTTCTTTCAGAATACACTGATTTTTTTTTTTTCACTTCAACAAATTCAAGGGCTGACACTACTTTAACACTGATTTTATCCTGTAGTCTCATCTCTGGCTCCTAGTTAACCCTTGCTCCATAAGAGAGAAGAAGAAGTCCATCCATCATGTTTTATGTATTTTTTACTGTTCTTGAGTTTGAGTAAGGTTACCTTGCTTCAATATATTTTTTAATTATAGTGTTGAAATTACAGTGACAGTGGTTGCACAAATAGACACATCAAGATCAATAGCCAATTTGATCTGGAGAAGCTTTCTTCTTTTGTACCATGTCAGATAAAAGAGAATATCCATGGTTACTGCTATTAATATTTACACCACTCTCCAAGAGGAAAGAAAAATGCTAGACAACAGAGCTGGACATTGACTGTTGTACAGGTTATTGTGCAGCATTAAGGAAAGGTACCTGAAAATGGGACTGAGAATGATTTTCCGTGTTGCCTATAGCCCAGGGAGCTGAGAAGGGATGGCAGAGTAAAGCTGGTTTGTTCAAATGCAGAATATCCAATACTTGGTGTTAAAATGGCTTCTTCTAGGGCTGTCCTTCTGAAGGACAGGAAGATCCTGGAGGAGTTCTGCAAGGGCACAAGGATTGGAGGATACTGAGGGCAAATACCCAACCCACCCAGACCACAGGTTTCCTCCCTGCCACGCTCTGAGATTAGCTTCATGTCAGTGAGTAAATGTGCTCTGTCCTGTGAACTGGGGCTGAAGTGCAGGATGAGCCCTCTGCTCACAGGGACACAGCTGGGGGCCCTGAATGTTCTCACGGCATGGGGAGAGGAATGAAAGGCTGGATAATCCCTCAGCTCCATGTGCTTGGCCTCTGCCTCTGAGTCCAGAGGGTCCACCCCCCCAAAACTTTAAGGGTTGTCTCACTGAAGTCCTGCCCTGAGTTCCTCTCCACTGCGCTGGGATGGTGACATCAGGCACACACGAGCACAGACTGTCCCCGCAGCACCCAAGGGTGTGCACTGATCTGCCTGGGTTAGAGCTGCCAGTGCTTAGGGCACTCAGAAGGAGGATTTTATACATATTCACCTTTCTCAGGTCACAGAGAATCATTAAGGTTGGAAAAGACACTCAGGATCCAAACTGTGCCCCATCCCCACCTTGTCCCCAGCCCAGAGCTCTGAGTGCCACCTCCAGCCTTTCCTTGGACACCTCCAGGGATGGCCACTCCAAACCTCCCTGGGCAGCCCCTGCCAAGGCCTGAGCACCCTTTCCATGGGGAAATTCCTGCTGCTGTCCACCCTGAGCCTCCCCTGGCCCAGCCTGAGGCCGTTCCCTCTCCTCCTGTCCCTGTTCCCTGCCAGCAGAGCCCGACCCCCCCGGCTGCCCCCTCCTGTCAGGGACTTGTGCAGAGCCACAAGGTCCCCCCTGAGCCTCCTTTGCTCCAGGCTAACAGATTTCACCCAGGAAATCTGCCAAGTTTCTGTTATCACAATATCAATACCTCAATCAGAAGACTGGCACAAGCTCACACAAACGTCCTGAAGCCAAAGCTGTTGCTGCACCGTGGCCAGGAGGCAGTGCTGTGTAACAGGTGGGGGCTGGAAAAGAGGCAGAAAACAAAGATTTTGCAGGAAAGACAAAATGTTAATTCAGCTGTAGGAGTGATTTTTTGTGGGTTTTTTTGGTATGAAACTTGTGGTTTAGGGAATGCTGTGCCCCAGTGGGGACAGCTGCACTGGATGGGTGGCACCAGAGAGCTGAAGTGTGTACACCTGCCCTAATGCCATCTGCTAGGAACAGGCCAGGCATCTTTGGAAACTCTCCTTTCCATGGGTGGGTCTTAGCAATAATCTTGAAAAAACAACAAGAACAAGAATTCTTGTGCTCAGAATCTTGTGTTGGTTGTTTATCCATCCTTCAACACAACCTTCCAGAATTGCCAGGAGTGTTTTATGGACAGAGTTACAACAGCACCACGGCTGCTTCCCCTTGAAAAGACTGCAGGATAAGCAGCTCTGGGTTAAACAACACACAGATCAGCAATGAACAGCATTGTCCTGGAAAGTCCTGGTTCTGTGGGATCCAGTGCTTCTGCCTCACTCAGTGCTGTGAGCACAGAGCACAAATGTCACATTTGCCATGCACACACGCAGTACACGTGTCACAGGCAACTAAGGCAGAAATGGCTTGGTTTATTTAAAAATATGTCTCAAGCCCAGAATATAAATAAATCATTGACAGCTGATACCTGCCTGGCTCCCTCCTGCCCAAAATCTCCTCCTGCATCAATAAAAGCCTCATTCTCAGTATGAATTGATTCTTTCTCCAGGAGCTGATTCTAATAAGAGGGATTAAGGTGGAGAAAACTTGTCTGTGTAGTCCCACTGCCTCTCTCCAGTGGCTCCTGAGCTAGGCTGAAATGTGTTGTTAGCCTGCTTTTTGGGAAAAATCAAATCTCACCAGAACACAGAAAATACTTGTAGAACTCTGAGTAACAGGGCCACTCACATCTCCTGACACAGCAGTGCAACGTTAGGGCAGAATAGGAATGAGCGAGAAATGATAAAGGCAGCAGCAGGAAGGGAGACAAGAGCAGCAAAAAAGCACCAGAGTTAGGAGACAAACTCAGGTCTGGTGACAGACGGGAGGTTTGTGTCTGTTGCTGGGGAGAGGAGTAACAGGAGGGTGGGAGGGGAAGGGAAAGACAGGAAAACCGAGCAGAGCTGGCTCTGGCTCTTGTCCAGGGGTGCTGGCCCCAGGCTCCGCCACCCCAGTGCTGAGAAAGGGTCAGGGAGTCAATAAAATCAGGCTTTGGGGAGACTGCTTTGTATTGTCAGATTTAAAAAGATCACAGAGTCACAAGGAATAATTGGCATTGTGGCATCTAACAAATTTGACAGCACAGATCCTGAGAAAAATAATCACACTGAAGGATGGTTCTTAGTTGTTGTCAATTAGACACTGCTCAGGTACAGCAGCAGGGAACAGAGAACATTTGTTTTCTCTCTCATCTTTGTAACTGACACGTCAAACTTCAAACTGGCAGTTTATTAATTAATTAGTCTGCTTTGCACTTTAACGAGCCTATTTATACCATCATTTCTCATTCACATTTTCTCCTGTACATTGCATGGAAATTCACAGCAAATGCGGGCTCATGGGAACCAACTGTTGCTGCTATACAACTAAGATTAAAATTTGGCCAACTTTCAAATTTGGGGACAAGAGGTCAGTGATTTTTTTATCAGTCCTTAAATTATAGTAGATTTTTTCTCAAATTTTTGGGAAAAATACATGAATATTTATTTAACCAGCTCCTCTGATCACTGAATACCATTTCTTAGCCCCCCCCAAAAGGTGTTTTTTCCTAATTTACAGGAGAAGAAAAGAAGGGACCCCCAAGTTTGATGCATATATTCAAGTCTCCAACTCCTTCCTAATTTCTATTTATTCTTAAAATTTACTGAAACCATTTTTATTCCAAAGGTATTACATTAGGAAAACAATACATGAATTATATAGATTTCCATTAATCAAGAATCAACCCCTTCAAGCCTTATTTCAATCTCCCTGATTATATCAGTTGAACTTCATCAAATTTTGAACTCTGGAATCCATGTTTACATGGAATTATTAAATAATCATTCAGTTCATTATAAGTAGCTTAGGTATATTTGGAAACATCAGCATTCATTTTTAAAACCCTTTTCTTTTTGGATAGAATTTGACTTGATTTTTTGGGTAGATTTTGGCTGTCAAAAACCACCTGTAAATTGATCAGATCCAGACTTTTCCGAATGAAAAATACTCTTTCCAAGTGCATCATCCATTTGGAAAAGTGCTCAGCAGAAAGATGTGTTTTGACTTGGACTTGCAAAAAAATCACTTGTCACATGGGCAAAGCTTGGCTAATATTTGTTTAAATTAAATTACCTGTAATGACTTTGGTCTATCACACTTAAGTTGGCACTGTGCAAGTAGCTGCAAATCATTTTCTTTTTGTTTTCATGGGAGCTCGAGAAAATTAATCCTAATTATTTTAAATGGACTGTTCTGACTGTTTAATGTGCTGGTGCTCGAACAAAACACCTACACACCAGACTGCACAGAAAGAGAGTTGCCACTCTTTTTGGGCCCAGAGCTGGAGCATTTGGAGAGAAGAGAGAGAACAGTGCAGGGGTGCAAAGCACCAAAGCTCTACATTTAGAAGGTGTAGAAAAGGGATCAAGGCTGTGGGTGTACCTGATGTGCAGCATTAACTCTCTTAGTTTGGGAAAAAATCTTCACGGTGAAGGAAATGTCATCAGGGGAAAAGAAAGAACCTGATTGCAACCAAATCTACATTAAAGTTAATGCATTTGTTATAATGAGTTTGTTTAGAAAATATTTGATTGTGTTATGATACACACTCTTCAGCTCTCTTTAAGCAGTCTGCAAAACTGTTATAATTCATCTCCTAATAATTGTTGTATTTTTGCAGGACCTTTCCAGGTCCTCAAAAACAATAGTCCTAAGGCACCCTGCTTTCCAAAGGAAACATCACCTATATATCCTGAGATAATAAACCCACATTCTTCACGTTATCAGACCCCCATGTGCATCTTTAAATCAGGCTAATGATGGTTCATTCTACCCTGAGAGTGCTCATAAATTTGTCCTGCTGCTTGCCTGATGTTGCTCCCCAGAGCTGTCCTGGGAATTACAAATCTCATATCCATAATCTGCTTTCACCATTTAAAAAAGATGATTTACTTTATGATTTCCAGTGCCAGTGATGAGATAGATGGGCTCTGAATTGGCTGTGCTGCTCCTCTTTCTCCTTCAGGTGATCCTACTTAGGATTTCCTGCTTAGGGAATATGATGCAAATGAAGGAAACACAGGAATTTATGCATGGGAAGAACTTGTATTGTGTGAGTTGCCTTAGAGATGTTCTCTGGCACAGGGTGCCCAGAGCAGCTGGGGCTGCCCCTGGATCCCTGGCAGTGTCCAAGGCCAGGCTGGACATTGGGGCTTGGAGCAGCCTGGGACAGTGGAAGGTGTCCCTGCCCATGGCAGGGGTGGCACTGGATGAGTTTTAAATCCCTTCCCACCCAAACCATTCCATGATTATTAGTGTACTGAAAAATTCACATTGCTTTTCTTCAACTCTAACAATTAATTGCCCTTTTATAAATCTACAATTTGGTCTTAACAACACCAGGAACCAGGGCAGCTTCTCCCTGCCATGCTCCCAGACAGGCTGGGCTGACAGAGCCCTTATCCCAGATGGAAGTGAGCACAGCCAGGGGGATTTTCAGCCCCCACCACGTCTCTGTGCTGATGGGTTCTCTTGTGCCTGACTGCAAACCAACCCTTCTGGGTTTTAATTGCAACTGAACTGGCCTGGGTGCAGCCACTCATTGCAGAAGGAAAGCAAAGCCACAGAAGTTTGCTTAGATTAACGCTCATAAAGGGATATAAAAATAGAAAAGCAGGTGGTATTTTTCTTTGACTTTGAGAATATCCAGACTGTGAAAATATGAAACAGAATAGAGCTTCCTTTGAAATTTATAAAAAATAAAGGACATATTTCTCTGCTTACTAAAGCAGAGAATATTGGGCTGAAAAAAAGGAATTGGACATGCCAACACAGTAATTTCCTCCTGTGAGCTCATGAACCTCCTGGAGCTGGACTCCTCACCTTTAGAACATTTTGACACTTTTAAAGGCAAAGAAGAACCGCTACAAGATACGTGAAAAAGAATAAAATCTGTTCATCTCTTACAGATGGTGGTGGTGGGATAACTCAATTTGAGTTATTTAAAAGCATTTTGGAACTTGGGAAACCAGGGACACTGCAGAAATATTCTCTTTTTTCACATGAATGTCTCACATCTCAGGGACCCTTCTTAATTTATGATTTGGTTAATATTGATGAGACCTCTTGGACCAAAATCAGTTCAATGGGAAGAAGAAAAGCTACTGCTTTGCTACTTTTTCATATAATTTAATGTTTTTCAACTATTGTCATGCTAAGGAGTTGTAACCGAGAACCCCATGCATGTTTGCACAGAGAGAGAGAGAAATCAGGGGATATCCAGCAATAAAAGCCACTGCTGTGAGATGTAACAAAGTACAGAGGTATGATTTAAATGCTTTTAGCTTGTTAGATTAAAAACAGTAAATTAAACCATGGATTTTAGAGTTGTCCCCACATTACCTGGTACTTTATATCCATGGACAGGGAGCTGAAATCAAAATATGTTTCAGTAACACTTTCCTTTTACTTGAGGAATTTCCAACTGGATCCATCCATCCTGACACTGACATAAATCCAATCTTCCTTCAATGACTAAATATGCACCAGCAAGACTTTTTCTGACTCCTTTCCAGAGAAAATTCTGCCTTTTTGCGTGGGTTAGGCAGTGTGTTTAGCTCTGACCTTCTTTTGGTAAAATCTATAAAAACAAGAGCTGAAGCTACATCATCTGAAATCTCTTGACTGTGCAATGGTCTGTAGGAGATACACGAATTAAAACCTCCTCACTTGCACAGAAAATATGTTTGGACAAAATTTCAAAACCAGGAAAAAAAAAATTGATATTGCAAATCCAAAATCAGCTTGATGGAGATGAAAATGCAGAATTGAACACTGACCACTACATAGAATTAAAGTTGAACATTGTAATTACAAATTTATAGATAGAAATATTAGGCAACCTAAAATGTCCTAGGACAAATTACACTTTCTGGAAGGCTTCTGGAAAAAAAAAAACTGGTTTAAAATGCTCTATTTAAATATTACAGAAGTTTCTCTGAAAATAATTCCTGTGAAAAGTGGCAATGTTCTGGTAGTTCTGAAGCAGTTTTGTTCACAATAGCTCATAAAGTTATCCACAGTAATATTAAATAACTTGTGCATTGTTCACACATCATGGAAGTCTTAATTTCTCCCTATTTTTTTTCACAATATTACTAAGTTCAAAGCCTTGCCATATGGACCAGTTTTATACCTATAATCCTTCTTACCTTATATCCTTGAGGAGCAGAATCTCCATCATGTAATGGGAATTTTCATAGGTGCACCTGAACCACCACTCCCATTAGCCAAGGATCACAAGGATCAGCAATTTAATGCTGGGCACTCTAAATGCAACACAAATAAATAGACTGAAACAAGACAGTGCAGGCTGGAGTGTTGAAATTTCTCTTGTGATCAAAAAAAATATAAAAATGAAGCACTTCTGATAATTCCTTCAGAATTTGCCTTCACTGCAGTGTGGGATTTTGGTATTTTATCCAAATAGTTGAAAAAATCGTATTATGATTCTGACTTTTACTAGGTTGAGATTATTAAAAGGTTTTCTACTTTTCAAATCCATCACAGCTGTTAAGTACAATACGTCTTAATCATTTGCAAAGGGACCCAACAACAACAGCAGGTGAAAGCCCAAGTAAAAAAATAAACAAAAAATTGAAGGCAACTCTGTGCCTATATGAAACTTTGGGTTTTTTTCCAAAAATTTTAGTGCTCAGGCAATGCTTTGTATGCTACTAAACTGGACCAAAGGGCACCAACTGCTTTAATATCAACCACTGAAAAATTGCTGTCAGACTGAGCCATTACAGCCGATTGCTCATCCAGAATTCAAGGCTGGATTAACAACTTTGCCATAGAAAAGAGATTTTGCAAACACACGTCTCCATCACTCACCGTTCCATACAATTCCTCATGGTATTTTGTGCTAGCATTTGTCATGCAAATCACAGACTTGGGAAAAGATGCCAGGGACTGGTGTCTTGTTTCCACTGCCTTCTCCAAGTTTGGCTTTCCATTTTCTTATGTAGCCTGGAAATTATGAGCCTTGGCTGTTATAAATGTGAAAATTATAAAAGTCACAGGAGTTGTAAAGTGATTTTTTGTAAGAGTTCACTATTCCCCCTCCTAATACATGAATACCATTAAAAAAAAAAAAAAGGAGAAGGAGAGAGATAAATCAATTTCTGTAATTTGAAATGTTATTGTTATTTTTAAGCACAGAACAGCAAAGCACAGCACCAATAAGAATTGAAGACTCAAGCTAGAAAGAGATATTAACATTAGGCTCTAAAATATGCTTTTAAGCATTCTCAGATGTTTAATAAAACCATTCATGTCAGCTCCAAAATGTTAACATATTCCACACAAAGTTCATTGGTGACATAATTTGCTAACTCTCCTGCTCCTCTTTCTCACTCAGTGATTTGTCACTTCAGTTTTACTGAGAGGAGAAGCAGCACTGCCCGAAATCCTGAGCACAATTGGAATTAGTGAAAAATCAGGTCTCATGCTGCTCATGTTTTCTTTTAGCCTTTTTATAACCATCTGCTATTGGTACTGTGTTGGGCTCTATTTTCCTCTGGTAATTACAAACAGTGGCAGTCAGGTTGTTGTTAATTAGAAACGGTGACAATGAGGTGGCCTCTTCTTTGTAACACTGGAAAGTCCTCCTGACTTTTGTGATAAATTTCCCTTCCCTGGGAGGGTGGGCAGGCCCTGGCACAGGGTGCCCAGAGCAGCTGGGGCTGCCCCTGGATCCCTGGCAGTGCCCAAGGCCAGGCTGGACACTGGGGCTTGGAGCAGCCTGGGACAGTGGAAGGTGTCCCTGCCATGGCAGGGGTGGCACTGGATGGGCTTTGAAATCCCTTCCAGCCCAAACCATTCAATGTTTCTGTGATTCTATTCATGCAGAGTTTTCTCTGTACAGTCAATTGAATTCATATTCTCATTAAGCCATTTTCTCTCTCCCCACCCCTGTCCCCATTCTTTTTTTTTTTTTTTAATTTATTTATTTTTCAAATTTTTTGTTTCTTTTGAAAGCCCTTCAGGATTTTTTTTTGAAAATCAGTTTGGCAAAAGATAAATTATAAACACCCTGAAGCCCTACTTGACTCAGATTACCAGCTCAAACAGCTTGGTCCAAACTCTGCTAAGTTACACATTATTACAGAAACTATAACTATATGGTTTAATCAATAGGTTGCTCTGGATTTCACCAGAGTAACCATAAATAACATTTCCCCCTGCATTTTCTACCATCCTGACAGTATGAAGTTTATTTAGATCAGATCCTGAAAGTATTTACAAATTTCAGACATTTAATGTCATCAGACCTACTTATTATATTTGAATTGCTGAATGTGGCCAAAATAAATTATAGTTTCAGAAACAAAAAATGTTATTTTCTTGCAGGGTTTAATCTACTGAATCAGAAAATCATTGGGGACTTCCAGCAGGCCAGAAGGAGATCTGGGGCTGAAGGGAGCACACTGGGGATGGCCTCAGGATGGTGGGAAACAGACACCAACCCTTCCAGAGCCAGTCAAGAGCGAGTTATAGATAAAATTTCTTCTTATTCTTATTGTCTCCACTAATTTTTTCCCTGTATAAAGCTTGTTTGGTATTGAACTGCTCTTATACCCTCCATAGGGCTCAATAGTAAATGGAAACAAAATTAAATAATTCCACTTAAAAGTTGACAAGTTCACCTCTTCCCCCACAATTTGTGTCATGGATTTTTTTCCAATTTGCAAGGCAGTGGCAAAGCCCAGAGTGATTTGAGCAGCTGAAGGTCCAGACTAGAGCTGTACCAGATGGCTCCTCCTCCTTCTTGAGGCAGTGCCATAATTGACAATTATCCAATTAAGAACTAGATTTTCACATCGATTTTGTTTTCTTAGTAAGGACCAGATCCTATATGTATTTTTAATTCCATATAGATGTTGAGTCCAAAATTACATCCATTTAATTTCCATTGATTTCCACTTTTCTTTATCTAATGGACAGCTCAGAATGGCTCTGTTTATTTTGCTGGGGACTATTTAGATGAACAAATGGCAATTCAGCTGATTTTTTCCCTTGACTGCCAGTTGCCAAGTGCAGGTTTGTCGCGGGTTCGGTTTGTAACCGGGCGGAAACACCAATTTAGTG
>NW_024581093.1:16951927-16991006 GCF_017639235.1 Corvus kubaryi | reverse complement strand
CTTAGCAAGGACGTCCCTTCCGGGACTATGCTTGCTAACCTATGACAAGGTTGCAAGAGTTTTTTCCCTGCAGTGTGGAGTAGGAAGTGCACATAAACAACCAACTTGGAGTAGGCTGAGAAATTCTGCCATCTGGCAAATAACTCACCCACAACCATTCTCTGCTGGATTTCACTACATAAAGATACAGAATTCCAAAATAAATAACTCATCCCAGGGAATTAGCTATCCCTGGGAAAAGTGCTTTAAATTATTTTCCTCATAAGTAAATTACAAACATTTTGCCCAGAAATCAATATCTGATTATGTGTGCACACACACATTCATCTTCCATGCCTCTGGAAATAAATAGAGATGCTATTTGGGGGAAGAAAAAGATGTCACCGGGTTTCCTAGGACTAAACAACGATGTTAAGAAAGCCCCAGTGGCTCCTGTGACATCTGGCACAGCCAAACTGCCTCTCAGAGCACAGAGGGGCTGCATGGGCTGCTGGAAATTGGGGCAAAAAGGAGAGAACTACTTGAGGTTTACTAAGCACAGCAATGTAACACCTTCTGCTTGCAGGGGAACAGCAGGGACCTGGTTTACAGCCCTGAAATGAGGGTATAAACCAGGACAGAAACCTGTGCAAGCCAACATGAGGCAATATATTGGTAATATTTGCACATTTGTGCATTTAATATGTTAAACACACGACAGTTGTGTCACCTGAAGACATTCCTGTGTTTGGTTTGAGCAGACACAGCCAATTCTGTGACGAAATCCAAGCCCTCCAAAGTGTCAGTGACTTTGCTATTTCCAACCTACACTGATTTGTTTTGATAGAAATCTGTTTACCCTGCCTTGATAATATTCTTTATGGCCACGTTCAGGCTGAAGCCCCTAATTTAAAGTGACATTACATTAAGGTCTAATTCCAACTGGTGCCATTAAAGAGCAGAGCTGGACAGTCTAAAAAAAGCTCGTTTGACAGAGGTTTACTGATGGGTGACCCTACCTCAGCTCATTTAGGAGAGAAAATTGATCGAGTTTAAAAACGAAATTGGCTTTCATGGGTCTGTATGATACAAACAAAAGAAATTGGGTGGTTAATTCACAGTGTACTGTGGGCACCAGTTGAACCATCCAACCAGGAAAATTTGGAAATACTTTTTTATTTTTTGATTCACCTAGTTGGGTTTGTGTCACCTCACCCTTTTGTAGTCTCTATCCCTCCCCTTTGGCTGATCCTGAGTGTTGCATTTTCTGCCTAAGAAAAAAAATGTTGTCCAAATAATACGTATGTCATTTTTCTTCATAATTTGCAATTTATCACATCTTCCTTAAAAGTGTTTTAAGCTAATGTAGCATTTTAATTAGCAGTTATTACCCATCTCGATGACTTGTATATAATTTAAAAATACATGAAAATTAATATATTATATTTAACAGAGATTTCCAATTAAGCATGAAAAAATTGTTTAATTAGTTTAAAATTATTAATGAAAGCTACAGTAACCTAGAAGCTGAAAATTTCCTAAAACTAGAGAAGATCCTTAAATTCTACATTCAGCAGTGTAACCACAAGCTCCTGGAATTTTAAATTTCTATCTTCGTGGTTGCCTTTGACTGCTCTTATAGGTTAACCCAAAAGGGTGAATTCAAGTTATGAGGTTTAGAAAAATCAGATCCATGTGAAGAAGCTGGAATTCTTTGCTGATGCTACTTTTTCAGATTTGGGAACAGCATTTGATTCAGTGTAGAGCACAGACTCCGTGAACAATAATAACTTACACACAAATTAACCATTTTGCCCCTGCCATTCCATAATCCTGCCAGATCCATGATCCTGCCACATCTCCTGACTCCAGACTGCCAAAGACATTTGTGCTTTAGCTAATAGAAAATCTCTTCTTTTGATATTTCCCCCATCTGATGCACTTACAGAAAAATTACCAAAAATAACACAGCAGAAATAAATGAGATACCACAGGAACCACGTGAGAGTGTGGAAGAGGTCTGATGAAGCAGCAGCACGCCATGTGGCTGACAAAAGCCTTTGTCACACAGGGCTGTGAAGGTGCCTGATCCAAATCTTGATAAACCATCAACTGTCAGGCCTTTGGAATGAAAATCTGATGAGCTGGGAGCCCCTCTGTGCTTCCTGTGCATGTCTTGACCTCTGGGGAGAGGAATGAGCAATCCCCCTTGTGACACGCAGGATCTGGGAATAAAGACCTGTATCCAGACATGCTCCTGTCAAAAATAACGGGAGCTGTGCAGGCACTGGAATATTTAAGTGCCCTCCAGTGCAGCCAGCAGCCTGGGCTTTTTATTAAATCAAGGTTTTCAAAACCTTTGAGGAGTATCTTACACACACCATGTGAGTAGAATCTTTGCATCCTTTGAAGAAGAGTATATGAGAAATTAAAAATAAGACCAGGAGCATAAATAAATAAATAAATAGAGGTGTGTAGTAGAGTGATTATGCAATAACCACCAGAATGTCTGGTTTTACAGACTAGGTGCACTTACCTTTGAGGTTTTTTGTCAGATTCTTTCTTTGATGAATAATGAATCAAGTACAATTACAATCTTCCTTGTAGAGTTCAAAATGTTGCTGATATCTACTTTTTAACTCTTTTTCACTGTCTCTCTTTAGCTGCCAATATCAGATGTCTTTTTATTTTCTTCACCTGCATCTATCAAACATTTTATGAGATCCTTGTTTTCTGTGCCAAACTACCACAATTGAATGAACTAGACTCTAAAACATGATAAAAGTGTGAATGTAGTCCTTGAATATCGTA
Organism: Corvus kubaryi; assembly: GCF_017639235.1. NCBI lineage: Eukaryota > Metazoa > Chordata > Aves > Passeriformes > Corvidae > Corvus > Corvus kubaryi. The sequence goes on along the minus strand of NW_024581093.1, from coordinate 16,988,216 downwards.
CATGCTCAGAATATATACCATCAAAAGTATAATCAAGTATTTTAAATACTAATTTATTCAAAAAATTGCCATTAAAAAGAATAATTTAAAAATAAAAATATACCAACCTGTTTTCCAGTTGTCTCTATGTCATCTCCCATGCACCACTTCAGTTATGTAAATTGCCATGTAGTTTGTCTTGGGTTATAGTCTCCAGGCTCAGTATTTTTCTCCAAAACCTCACTATTTAAATACAGTCCTCTGCTCAATTGTCCTCCATGCAGCTTCAGTTATATTACAAAGACTCATTCATAAATTCTCAAATTACTTATTTTCTCCAAAACTTGTCTCAATCTTTCTCAGAAAAAAAAGAACATTTCCATTCCATTTTGAGAATGCTTAAGAACAGCAGGTTCCTGATCCTCCTTTTATAAATAATCTCCAAAGTTCTTCAGAAGAAAAATGCAAGTTCAGCAGAAAAGAAAGTAGTTTAAACCACGGTCCTAATAGAGAACTGAGACAAGGCAAATTGGATTGACAGAAAATGTTGATTGGCTTCAAGTTCATACGAGCCATAGTGGCCATTAAGAACAGCAATAGCAAAAATCAGAAAGAAAAAGAGAGGGAATAAAAGTAATGACGATAATTGTCAGTGAGACAGCAGCGAAATTGATCCCGTACTCACTGATCTTAGTCATTGCCATCCAAAATGTCATGGATAATACAACCATGGATAATACAGTGTTATCATTTCGGATCTCAAGAGCTAGGAATTCACAGAAAATGCACTGTCAATGATGATCAGAATTTTTAAGAGACCTTCTTTCTACTAAGAGGAGCTACAAGATAAAAATACCAAAGCATTCACCTCTGGAAAGAAATGCTGGAGTTTCCCAGAGATGACCAGTGTGCAGACACAGGAGAATCCAGTACAAAGTAAGGGCCAAGTGTCCAAATGATTGATTCATGTGACTCACAGTATGCTCTATGGACACCAGGTGACCACCAAAGCTGCTCTGCCACTTCTCAGCTGGGCAGGACAGAGGAAATGCAACAAAAAGCTCCTTGGCTGAGATTAGGACAGGGAGAGACCCTTCACCTTATCACCATGGGCAAAACAGACCCAACTTGGGCAAAATTAATTTATTATCAATCAAATCAGAGTAGGATAACGAGAAATAAAGCCAAACATTAAAACACCCTCCACCCAGCCCTCCCTTCTTCCCAAGATGAACATTACTCCTGATTTTCTCTACCTAATTCCCTCAGAGGCACACGGGGACAGGGAATGGGGGCTGTGGTCAGTTCATCACACATTGCCTCTGGCACCCCTTCCTCCTGTTCATTCCTAACCCTTCTCCTGCTCCAGGGAGGGGTCCTTCCTACAGGAGATGGTCCATGAACTTCTTCAAATGACTCCTTCATGTGGGCTGCATGCTCAGACTGCTCCAGCCTGGTCCCTTGCCATGGGTGCAGTCAGTCCTTCAGGAGCTGCTCCAGCCTGGTCCCTTTCCATGGGTGCAGTCAGTCCTTCAGGAGCTGCTCCAGCCTGGGTCCCCTGTGCCAGCAAACCTGTTCCAGCTTGGGCTCCTCTCTCCACAGGGCCACAGGTGCTGCCAGGAGCTGCTGCAGCGTGGAGTTCCCGGGGTCACAGCCTCCTTCAGGCAGCCCCTGCTGCCGTGTGGGGCCCTGCAGGGGCTGCAGGGGGATCTCTGATCCATCCTGGACCCCACGGGCTGCAGGGGCACAGCTGCCTCTCCCTGGGCTGCACCCGGGCTCAGGGGAACCTCAGCTGCAGCTCCTGGAGCAGCTCCTGGCCCTCCTGCCCTGCCCTGGGGGTTTGCAGAGCTGCTCCTCTCACAAATTCCCACTGCTGTCACCCAGCTGCAATTCCTCGGGGATTTCCTCCCCCTTCCCAGATGTTCCCCAGAGCTGCTGCCACTGTCACTGCTGGGCCCAGCCTTGGCCAGGGGTGGGTCTGTCCTGGAGCCGGCTGGAATTGGCTCTGCTGGACACAGGGGAAGCTTCTGAAAATTTCTCTTAAAAGCCACCCCTGTATCCCCCCACCCTGCATCCCCCCTCCTTGCCACACCAACCCAATACAGCACTTTTGATTCATTTGATAGTTTAATTTTTCACATTCCTGAGAAGAAAATGCTTCATAGCAACCACAGCTCTGAACTTCTTCCATATATTTCCTAGATCAACACAGCAAAATCCCTTACAGAGCACTGCCAGAACATTGCTGCTGGGTCTTTGAACATGCCTGAGGATGAGTGGCAGTGCCATGAGTCTTGGTTACTGGAGAGGTGTTTCTGGGGGGCAGGTTGCTTCCTTCTCCAGGTCAAACACCTTCCAAAATACATCATTCTGCAAGTACAGAATAGAATTGGATTTCCGACTCTCCGGAAATATTCACTTATGGATGTCTTTAGGTGGTCCTGTTGTTCTTCTGGAAGACACCTATGTCCTACTCATCAACAAAGATTAGCTAATGAGGCCACCATGAACTGATGACAAGACACATCTGAAGTGGACACTCATTTTTCTGTTGTATCCTATTCAGCTGGAAAATATTTAAAATAGGCCCTTTTTAAAAATGGACATTTCTTTCACCAAAGTGGAAGTGTTCTTGCAGAGATCACTGGACAATATGAATGCTCTGCCTCAGTAAAGTACAAAAACTACAAAGCTACCTGAAACTTGTGAGCAAGGGGAATTTCATCTCCCAGCTTGGTGACCTATTAACATCAAAGTTAGTGTTTATCCATATGTGGCATAATGCTGAAGTCTTTGGAGAAAAACTAATGATGTGATGAAAGCATTTAATAGCACATCTGATGTAGAGAAGGGCTATGTGAAAGTATCCTCCAAACAGCACCCTTATGGGTTTCTGAACCAGAAATGGAAGCTCAAGAACTTTCTGAACACAGCTTTTTGTCTGTAAAGAGACTCCTTGGTGACACCTTGCATGAAGAAGCCATCTAAAGAATTAAATCTGATTACCATATATATACATATATATATATATATATATATATAAATCTTTTAAACCAAAATATCTCTGTTGAGCCATTTTTGGCTGCGACCAGAAATATCTGCAACAAAAAGTTCATTCTAAGTGTCCAATGAGTAGACAAATTGCTTAAGTCCAGCTTTGTTAATGATGTAAGCAATCATGTCCTTCCCAAACAGACTGGTGAGTAATAGTAAAGTAAGGAAAGACTCTCAGGCCAAGAATTTATCAGGAATTTATTGGTCTGGTAGGATTCTCATATACCTGCCTTTTGTGCAGAGTCCTTTCTGGGCAGGATGAGGCTGCAGGTGCCAAATGCCAGTCTCAGTTCAGCAGGAGCAGTTCTCTTTAGTCGCTCTGGCTTTAGTTTTTTAGTTGGTCTGGGGATGACAAAAATACCATGATCAACACTTCCTGAATCCCAAAGGACTGGCAACAGATGAGTTTGCAGCAAATATAAATTGATAATTAACGCTCTCCAAATTCCCCAATTAATGCAGACCAGTGAACTGTTACAGTGCTAAATATCTTAACTTTCCATACTCAGTTTGTCCTCTGACAATCTGAGAGGAGTTTATTTCAAACAAGGGATGTGATTAGCTAATGCTGCAAAGAATACTGGGATTATCAGCAACAGCGGTCCTGAGCAAAGCAGTTCAATCAGTATTTAGTTTACCACTTGATTTCCTAATGATTTATTCCAACAGCAAAGACTGGACCATGTTGTAACTTATGCAGTTAATTCTCAGTGGCGTGTTTTCCTTTTGCACCATTGCCTGCTTGTTTAGCTGTTAGCAGGCAGCAGAGGAATAAACAGCAAAGGGAAAAAATATTATATCCCTAATAAAACAGAGGATTCTACGATAGGCTTTGCATTCAGCCAAAGGCTGGGCACCCTTGGTGTGTTTAGAAACAAATGAACAAGGCAAAATATATTTATATCCATGCAAGTACTTGATTAAACTTCACATCCATTATTGCACTATCCACACTAGAAATACGTTTACCTTAATTCTGAATACACTGGGACTAAGTGGGTCTTCTGGCTGGGAATTAGTGTTAAAAGGTAACATGTTGGAAGCTTGCAGAGCAGAACAGTACAAAATAAACCAGTTCTGGACGTGCTGCATACCTGTGCTATGACAACATATTCATCTACTGAGACAAGGGAGCTGGCTTCCAGAAAACTGCAATGAGCATCACTGCCAGTTAAGGCTGACCTTTGAAAGATGGTACCTGGCCTTTCATCTTCAAAACTATATTTTGAAAGGTAATTAAAGGAAAAAATAAGGAAAGAGTGACACTAACATGACAGCTGTTGAGGAGGACATAAACAAACATTTGCCTTTGGCAGCAGATATCTAAAATTTAACATTTGAAGTAACATAACATATGAGAAGTAAAAGGTCTGTCTGTGTGCTCTGCATCACTGGGATACCAGAAATGGCTTTTAAAGGCACTTAATTTGAAAGAGATCCATTTCCCTATTAGAGGTACAACAGTAGCATTCCTAATTCACAGGATTTGGCACATGAAATGACATGACTGTTTCCAAAAAACATTGATTCGTTTTGAATTAAAAAAAAGAGAATAGAGAGGTTAAGACTCAGGTAATGGAGATAATGGTCTGAGAGCAAAGCCCTCCAGAGAAGAGCACTGACAGTATCATTTCTAGATTAGCACTCCAGAACTTTCACCATCTCCCTTCTGACTACACAACAACTTTGAGCACAACAACTGGCTGGTTGTGCTAAAATTGGCACTTTTTTTCAAGAAAATATTATTTGATCTGCCTGTTGGAAAAAAGGCAACGAACCTTCTGTATTTGCAAAGTCCACAGGCAAATCTCTACAGGCAAATGCCAAGGTTTGGTAGAAAAAAGCTGTGGAACATAAGACTCATCCCATGCAGACATTCACAGAATCCCAGGAAGGTTTGGGCTGGAAGAAACATTAAAGATTATCTCATTTCATCCCCTGCCATGGGCAGGAACACCTTCCACTGTCCCAGGCTGCTCCAAGCCCCAATGTCCAGCCTGGCCTGGGGCACTGCCAGGGATCCAGGGGCAGCCACAGCTGCTCTGGGCACCCTGTGCCAGGGCCTGCCCACCCTCCCAGGGAACAATTCCTGCCCAATATCCCATCCAGCCCTGCCCTCCGGCACTGGGAAAATGCTGCACTAGATCTCATCTTAAAGTCCCATTTAAGAAGATTGCCTCATTTCACTAAAGGCATCAGAACATAACCAAAGATGAAAGATAAAAATCTCTTTTCCCTCTTCTCCCCTCTTTCCATCTGGAAAAAAAAAAAAGCCATTCCTTTATGAATTTAACCCTTCTGTAGCTGTATTTGTAAGATATTGGTAACAAAGACTGAAGTTTTAGGTTGGCACTACTCAATCAACTTCTGGGAGAGATACTGAGCCTGAACTGCCATCAGATCAGTTGTTTTTATACCCTGCTCTGCAGTTTTGTACTCCTAATCAGTATTCAACAACAACAGGAGATCCCTGAATTTTCTCGCTGGATGGTCTGGGTGGGACCGTAAAAAGAAAGCAATTCTGTGTTCTAGTAAGCAACAAGGATATACACTACAACACATAAAGGCTTCTGCTAGAAAATCAGAGGAGCTTCACAAATGGACTCACCTATTTCCAGCAGCAGGTCTGCAGCTCCACAGAGATGCTCAGGGAAACCTCATCCCATATTCCTGGAGGAAATAAAAAAGGCTTTAAGGACACCAGCACAGCACATGTCTATATCTTCTGACCCCAATTTGGCCAAGATCTACGAGGGAACAAGTGGTGCTGGGCAGAAGGCAGCTGGGCTTGGAGACTGACAGATGTTTCACGGTGTGAGAGGAGCAGTTTGGCAGAGGAGCAGAGCTCACCCCACAGCGAAGTGCTCCATCGCTGACATTTTCAGAAGTGCTATCTACTTCCAGCAGCTTCAAGAAACCTCTTGGAAAATAACAAAACAAGCCTTACGTTTGTTTATTTCTCAGCCATCTTCCCCCAAACTGTACATGTAAGAATACTGAGGTAGAAAGTGCTTTTATATTGATTGTTTTTTCCTCTTTATATTTGACAGCTGGAGTGTTAAAACAGAATTCGGAGTAAATTAAAGCAGTAACAAAATTACACAGGGCAGCTGTTTCAGCTATTTCCACAGAGCAATGCTCTTTCGAAGAGCTAATGAATCTAATGGAATCTAACAGACACTGCCAAAGCAGCAATAAGTGATTTAAAATGTAGGGGAAAGTCTCATATAAACAGCCTCCCCAAGCACTAAATGAAGTAACATGAAGCTCTTGGGGCTTCTCACTTTTAACAAAAAATCAAATAGATCTCTGTTCATTTATTACAGTGGTGCCCACAAGCTCTCTCCAGTACAGGACCTGTCAGAATTTCTATTATCCTTCTCATTATTGAAGTGTTTGTCACTTACCTAATTACAAATGTGCTCGAGGCTGTAGCTTGCTTTCACTTACTGCCTGGTTAATCCCCATTTCCCATTTCACTCAAATTTTGAAATGATTTTTTTGTTTATTCTATGCAAAAGAATAAAGATGAGAGGTTTGTTCAGCTACTGGAATTCTTCTGTTTTGCTGTAAATGTTGCCTATAAAAGCTGACACGTGGGAAGTGTTTCACTGTAAGTCACCCAAATGGGGCAAATTTGGTTTCTTTGCTGGGGAGGAGGTGCTGACCCTCCTCAACCAGCTCTGAGGTGGGAATCTGGGCAAGAGCCTGGGGTGTGCTCTGAACGGGGCTGAATCTTTGGTTTATAGCACTCTGGGGTTATTTTCACTCCTTCCAGGGGTCATGGGGCGCAGGGAACCCCCTGCCAGGATGGATTTGAGAGGGACCAAACTTCCCAACGTCTGAGCAAAGCCCCTGGAAGAGCCAGCACAGCCACACCTTGGCTAGTACTGATTTCACAACAAAATAAACCTTTCATGCTCTTGATGAGACTCTCAAGATTCTAAAAGCACTTCAAAGTTCTTCCCAATGACCTTCCATGATCTGCCTTCCCTGGATGTGGAGCTCTGACTCCTCAGTGCCTTCAAAGGGCTGCCAAAGCACTTAGAATCAGTCTCCTGAGTGGAATTCTTGCAGAGGGATGAACTGTGCCCTCATCTTCCTCAAAGGAGGCCAAAGCCTTCTTGAAAGGAGCCATTCATGCCAGTCAGGGATAGGAGTGGAGAAACTAAACACGATCAAATAAAAAGTCAGATTCAAAGTTCCTGCGTGAACTCCTCCCCATGGACGGCTGCAGATCTTCCTTAGGAACAGCTGGAAGTCCTGCTCTGCATTTCTGATGAGTGCACACAGCAGGACCCTCATCTTTGCACTGTGCCCTTCTCAGGCCACGCTTTGCCACCCAGTTTTCTACACTGGGTGTCTCCGGAGAGCAAATTCTCTAAAAAAAGAGAGAGATTTGATATTTTCACTCATCCTCACATCAGATAAATCACTCATTTCCCTGTAGTTCAAGATTTTCCTTTCTGATTCATATCCAATGTAAGAAACAACAACCTTTTCTTCTGTTACTGAAGCATTTTTGTGACAGTCTTTAAAGCAAGTTTTTTCATATTTCACATATATTTAATGATTATAAGCATATGTCAATGCCCAGCATCATTTCAGTTATAGCAAATGATTTCAAATCTAGGAGATTAAATTTAAAGGCAGGTTCTCCTTTTCAGCTTGAAGTTTTAGTCAGATTTAACTCCCAGTATTTACATTTCTTGGGCAGAATTTATAGTATTTAATTTAGTCTGCTCAAGCACAAACTAACTGGATCTGAGCACAAAATATGTTTGCATGCCTTGCATTTTTATTACCTTTTTCTTCAGAAAGACTCATCGCTGTATTTTTTACAAACTAGTTTCATTCATTTTTCAGAGGAAAGCTGCTAACAAATTAGTTTCATTCATTTTTCAAAGGAAAGCTGCTAACAAATTAGTTTCATTCATTTTTTTTCCAAATGAAGCTGCTGTTCTGCTCAGATTCAGACTCAAAACTGAGCAGTTCTGTGAGCTGACACCCCCAGAGCTATGAAACCTCCGTAATGGTTGAGATTGCACAGAGTATATCAAAAAGGCAGATGTGCTGCCCCATGGACTGTTGAATCATATTGGCAATTTTGACTATAATTAATAAATAATAATCTCAGCATATGCTCCAAGTTGTGGCCCTGAGCAAACACATGTAAAAGATAAGCTTAGTTACCATGTAAATAAAGGGAAATGATGTATATGTCTTTAAGTGGTTTTGTAAGCAAGGTTTGGAAGTTTGATTAATATCTAAACAGCTATCCCCAGCAACATGCTAATCAGATGTCAATTACTTGCTAAAATAGTTGCATTTACGATGTTAATTGAAACTAAACTTGCTAAAATGATTTATTAATCCTAGTTTTCAAACTCTTTAATTATTGTACTCGTGGAAAGACCACACTCGTGCTTCAAGTGGCTCCTTTAAATTAACATCTTGAATAGGAATGCGGAAAGAATTTATTCAAGAACTGTGTGGTTCATAAAACCCATATACTTTTATCATAAAGCCAGTCTGATACAGTGTCTTAATTTCATTTCTCTTTAGAGGTAGGAAGAGAGCAAATACTCTGTGCTTAGAATATTAATCCATACTGTGTTCACACAGAATAGTGTTCAAATTTCAGTACTGCAGAAAAACAAAGCCTGGCTGTTTCTGACACGATGAAATCACCTGCTCTTTTTAATCACTGAACCTTGATGTGGTCTTGATAGAATTATAAATTCTGATTTGTTAATAAAACCAGTCATGGGAGGTCACCTGAAGAGAAGAATGTTTTAGTACATGCTAAGCAAAGTCCAGATTTAATGATTAAAATAGATTGTCCTGACTTCTCTATTATAGCTTAAATTCTGATAAGTCACTATTAATATGGAACTGTCATGCATAACAGATACTCATGATTTAGATAAATGAATATAATATGGAAAAAAAAAAAGACTAAAATTTTAGTACACTGATCATTTACCCTGAAATAAAAGTTTCAAACCTCTTTTCCTTAAATCCAAGTCAAAGAGAATTTTTAGGGATTCAACATTTGAAATAACAGACCTTGAGTTGCTCCCTGGCTGGGTTTTAGCTTAGTTTATTCCAAGTGTAACTTAAATTTGGTGAATTTTTGCAGTCATACAAACTGGGAGAGGGCATTCCAGAGGCTCCCTCATCAGTGGTGCACACAACCTTGGAAATCGTGGGAAACATCTGCTAAACAAAGTTCTCTTCCACAGCAAAAGGCCCAAATGATCTCAATAAATTCCCTCACAACATTCGTGCCCTTAAAACTTGTGGCTAAGCTGAGCGCAGCTGCAACATCAACAACCTCAAGAGTGACACCTCCAGATTCTTGGCTGATCAGATCTACACATCCTCCTCCAAAAAAATTGCCTCTGTAGAAAGCCAAGGCTTTTTTGCTTTAAGGTCTGATGAAAAACTAATGGATATCCAGTGCCTGAAGGAGCTGCAGGAAAGATGGAGAGAGACAATTGCCAAGGGCTGCAGTGGCAGGACACAGGGAATGGCTGCCCAGTGCCAGAGGGCAGGGCTGGATGGGAGATTGGGCAGGAATTGTTCCCTGGGAGGGTGGGCAGGCCCTGGCACAGGGTGCCCAGAGCAGCTGGGGCTGCCCCTGGATCCCTGGCAGTGCCCAAGGCCAGGCTGGCCATTGGGGCTTGGAGCAGCCTGGGACAGTGGAAGGTGTCTCTGGGCATGGCAGGGGGTGGCACTGGATGGGCTTTAAGGTCCCTTCTGACCCAACCTAACCCAACCCATTCCATAATTCTATGATTTTATGACTCCCTATTAATTTCAAAGGGTTTTAGATGTGGCTCTTAATAAGAAGGGCTCTAAAAATCTGTGCAGTGGACACCTTCCTACTTAGCAAATACAGTTCCTTAGCAACTAATCAGTGAAGAAGAAATGAATGATAGAAAATGTTAAGAGTTGGTTAAAAATTATATAAACCCTGATAGGAAGAAAGATCTACAACGAGAGTTGATGAATAAACTGAGTGATCCTGCCTGCCCCTGTGCCCAGCCCGGGGGCACCTCTGGAGTGCTGTGTCCAGCTCTGGATCCTCAGCACAGCAGGGCCAGGGAGCTCCTGGAGCAGGGCGGGTGGAGGAAGGGAAGGCTGGATGACTACTGCATGTCAGCTACAGCAAAATCATCTCTGGTTCAGCAGTGAACAAGGGCAACAAAGAATCAGCAGCTTCTTCGAGTTTTCTGATTAATAGTGGAATATTTAATGAATGCACTGGATACTCTCCTGTCCATTCTGTTTTCTTTAGCCTCTTTTCTCCCACTGAGCTACAACAGATGAGCACAACCTTCATAAGTCAGCTTCACTCAGATCTCAGTGACCAAAAGGCAAAGAATTATAATTAGCTGGGATAACATTAGGCCATTTAAATTAGGCCATTTAAAGCAACTGCCATTATCCACAGATAATGCTCTTGAAGGAGCTGTATTTATCTCAGGGAATGCTTTGGGTTGGGAGGGACCTTAAGGATCATCCAGTGCCACCCCTGCCATGGGCAGGGACACCTTCCACTGTCCCAGGCTGCTCCAAGCCCCAATGTCCAGCCTGGCCTTGGACACTGCCAGGGATCCAGGGGCAGCCCCAGCTGCTCTGGGCACCCTGTGCCAGGGCCTCCCCACACTTAACTGTAGAAAATTTCTTCTTTGTATCCCATCTAAATCTATTCTCTTTCAGTTTAAAAGATGTTATCAAAGAAGGTTAGGGGGGAAAAAATTTTTTTACCTGTGACATACAGCACAGAGTTTCTTACTCTAGAGAGCAGAGTATGTTTTAAAATTTGAGCCAGATTTAAATTAATAATCACCTTATTCTGCTTTATGACTTCAATATTTCTTCATATGTAAATCTAAATTTCTGTAAAAAAATCATGGCTCATATCACCCTCCCTGTAAATGTTGATATTTTCACCTGAAGTGGTGTAGTCACAAGGAAAAATCTATTCCACTCAGGCACATTATGTCTAAAAATATATAAATGATGCAATAAAGCACTGCGTTAAATATTTCAAGAAATCTCAGTGTAACTGTGGATACAAATACACTCAGAGAACTAAAATTCCAAGAAACTGCTGAGAAACCATAAGGTTTACATTAATTTGCAATGTGCTGTCTCCTGACTAATGTGCTTTCCTTCCTCCACTGTTAAAGTTCACAGAAAAAAAAATTTGCTTTTTAACTCCGTTTTCTTTCTAAAGAATACAAAAAAAAATGCTGTTAAAACTCAGTCAGTGGTAGAATGATGATCAAATCACTGCCTTAATAAAAACATTATTTCTCCTGACACGGCCTGGCACTGGAATCAGCTGCAGGTTCTGATTTAGGCTTTATACCCATGGAAAGACCAAAGGTTATCCAACTATGCTCATAAAGGAGATTTCTCACCCTGACTCTGCAGCTGAACATTTAATATCTTCTCCTAGGAGGAAAATCTCTTCAACACACGAGCAGGCTGTGCCCTGCTGGGATGAAGCTGAAGGTGATGGATGGAAGGTTGGGGCAACAGAGGCATGGGACAGACAGACCCCTGTCAGATCCACTGCAGCTCTGCAATGAATTAGGGGCCTAAACAACACTGAGATAATTGAGATTACACATCCAGCTCACACAAGGGCTCCACTGCATCCCCACGGGCCCCCTGAGCTGCCCAGTGCTGCTGCAAATCAAACTTCAAACAACGTGTGTTGAGTGGGGAAGAAAAAACAAAATGTGACTGTAAAAGGATTCACCATCTTAAGCCAAGATTACCAGAGGGAGAGACAGAAAGAGTGGGAAATTTTCGAAGAGCAGTGATAAGATCTGAACAGTAAGTGTGGAATGCAAGGAGTAAAAACCCAAAGCTGAGGAACTGTGGATTTGACCACACCAACAGCAGCTAAAGGGGAAGGAGAGGTTTCATTTTGCAGTTCACACTTCATTTACAACATCCTGGAAAGAGATGTTCAGACAAATTCCTGTTGTTGTTATTCTTATTAACTTTACAGTTAAAACCAGCATTTAGTTAAATGTATTAATTGGGATGGCAGAAATTGAAGTGAGACAGGAAATTTGCAAATTTGGAACTTCAGCTTTCAAGACAAACTTGCCCCAAAGACTTGTTAAAAGAACAAAGCACAGCTGTACTTTATAAACATGAATTCTTTCTATGATGGCTGCACTTCTATTAATTGTAGACTAGATCCAGTATTCTCCAGTGTTTAGCTTATTTATTGCAATTCTTTTGCATTTGCCCTCATTCGTTATACTAAACATCAAGTGCATGCAGTGGGATTTTTAAATTGCTTCAGCCCAAGAGCAATCATTATATAAAGATGTCCTCAGGGTACTGAAATATCTACACCACCTCCTTACATGTACAGGAGATGCAAACAGACACTATCTCTTGTAAAACTGGATTTTGTTTCTGTTCAAGAAGGAAACAAATGTGGCCTCTGGGTATCAATATTAAACAAGGGCCACTGGTAGGCAATTAAAATCACAGAATTATAGAGCCCCAGAATGGTTTGGGTTGGGAGGGACCTTAAAGCCCATCCAGTGCCACCCCTGCCATGGGCAGGGACACCTTCCACTGTCCCAGGCTGCTCCAAGCCCCAGTGTCCAGCCTGGCCTTGGGCACTGCCAGGGATCCAGGGGCAGCCCCAGCTGCTCTGGGCACCCTGTGCCAGGGCCTGCCCACCCGCCCAGGGAACAATTCCTGCCCAATATCCCATCCAGCCCTGCCCTCTGGCACTGGGCAGCCATTCCCTGTGTCCTGTCCCTGCAGCCCTTGGCAATTGTCTCTCTCCAGCTTTCCTGCAGCTCCTTCAGGCCCTGCAAGGCCACACTGAGCTCACCCCAAAGCTTCTCCTCTGCAGGCTGAACAATGCCAGCTCTGGCAGCCTTTCCTCCCAGCAGAGCTGCTCCATCCCTCTGCTCATGCTGCTGCCTCCTCTGGGCTCTGTGCAGCAGCTCCAGGTCCTTCCTGTGCTGGCCCCAGGGCTGGGGCAGCTCTGCAGGTGGGGTCTCAGCTGAGGGGCAGAGAAAAGAGGACAGTGTGGAGAGAAGAGAGGAAATAAAACCCAACTAAATCGTGGATATCTAAGCTTCCCATCAGGGTGTGAGTGACACCTGTGCCAACAAGCACTTCTTGCCAGCCCAAATCAGATGATTTAAAAGTAAATTCAAAGGACAACAGTTTTAATGGTGAGTACAGGAGGTTTGTGCAGGTGCTGGTTTTCCCTTCCAACTCAGCTCCTCATGTTCATGCCCTGTCCCAGGGCATATTCCACCTGTTGGGATACTCCCAGGTCAGTGGGGTGCATTTAGATTTTTGTCTGTCCCCACAAATCCACTGCAAATTTAGAAGCATTTTACTGATACAAAAAAATAGAATCATTCCAGAGGAACATTTGCTAAAAAATGAAGATTATATAATGAGCTAAAATATTGGGAAGGTCTTTCCTTTATATTACTCCTTTCACTTTTTGTGTTTTCTTTCCAAATTCACACATGTATCTATATTCATCCAATCTGACACAGAGCATGCAAATGCCCTGGAGGAATGCTCCTCTTTGCCCTTTGCCAGCTACAGTTCGCAGTAATGTGTAAATGAGATGCAAACAATAAAACCTGTTTGTGAAACAGAGAAAAAAGAATGTGCACAATTTTATAGATGGCCAATACTTTACTTTTTCAGCATTTCGAGAAATGCCATGCAAGAATCTGATTTAAAGGGTTCTCAAAGCAGTTTTGAGAAGATTTTAAAATCGGTAACATCACTAAGAATATATATCCATATATAATTTTGTATTCATAATACATAACTCATTATATATTAAAGGTGTACATGAAAGTGAAGCCCAAAGCAACCAAAATTTAGCAGTCTATCATCTCTACTGATATTAAAATTCACAATGATAAGAGCTGTACACAGAAGGTTTGTCTTCATGTGTGATGGAAAGTTCAAACTGAGAAAAATCTGGAAAAAAATCTGGAAAAATATCTGAAAATCTGTCTGTTAAAAAACAAGGATGCTTTTTCTAAGGGTTATTGGAAGAGATAAAGCAGCTCGGAATTATGTTCACAAATGCAGAACCTCACATGGCCAATTCAGTGCCTGGGAACTCTGGAAAACTCTGGAGAGGAGGTTGGAAGAAGAGTCTGGGAACAGGTCTGGACAAAACAGCCTTAGTCCTCATGTATTTGTATGTGGCAGAGGGATAGACCAGACCAAAATCAAGCAGCTAATTAAACACCTGCAGAATGCACGTATTTTTGATGTTCTCGTTAGGTTTCTGCTTGCTCCCAAGGTAAATAAAGGATAGAAGGTGTGGAAAGACAGAATGTGTCTAGAAAGGATGGAAAGACAAAGGAGATGAGATGCAAGAACACAGACTCACCCAAAAAACCTTACCTAAACCCTGCTGTGCTCAGGCTATGTCAGGAAAAGTGGGAAGCCTTAAAGGATGCTGAACAATGTGAGGCAGTAGCATGTCCAGGAATACATTGTTCTGTTGTCAGATTTGCTAAAATCAACTTATATTTTTGGGGAGAGTATTCACAATGTGACTAATCTGCACTACGAGTGTTGTTGGTTTGTATTTGTTTTTATATAGGACAGTTGGGAGTATGGAGAGTAGTGGAGAAAAAAATATAAATTACAAATAATATTGACAATTATGTGATAAGTTTTCTAATGAGTTTTGTTGTCTGTATTTCATAGCACAGCCTTCAAACACTAATTTAAGCAAAGATTCAAAGCCCAGAGCTCATCTATCATTAATAATTTTGTGGAACTGGCAATTACTAATATGTGCAGAGTGCCATTTTACTTTATCAAAACGTCCTCTTAAAATTAGGCTGTCTGAAGTTCCCGATGTGCAAATTAAGCATCTAATTTATCTTGCCTGGTCTTCCTGGATGGTTTGATCAGCCCTACACTGTTAGGCAGGCAGAGAGGGAGTGTTAAATGTAAAACAGCAATCTCTCCAAAAATCTATGAAAGGCAGCAACAACAGCCAAGCTGAAGGTCAGAGGTCACCAGCCTCAGTGCACGGTGACAAAAAAGAGAATGTTCCCAGACTCAGAACATCTTAATTTATGCTGTTTTCAGGAAGCTTTTCTATCTCCCGATCAGGGATTTTCCTGTAAGATATATTATCCAATATCCTGTTCCACCTCAGTGCTACTGGACCTACTGTTATTTGCACCAGTGCTGTGCTGAAGGAAGAGAACTGCTAGAACTTTCCAAACCTCCTTTGCTCTCAGAGGGGGCTACCAGATCCTGAAAGCGAAATTAAAGCAAGTTAACTTCCCTGGCTGATAGCTCCTCATCAAGATGTGCTCCTAACTAGACACAAAGATTAGACTGAGCACACAGCATGAGGGGAAGGGAACAGAGACATTACAGATGACTAAAAATTATTTTGCTCCTTATTTCTGTGGCCAGCTTGTTTCTCCAAACTCTTGTTTAAGGAGGGAATATCTCTGAAAGCAGATAAACTTCCCTGCGGTTATATTTTGCAGAATGGAACCTACCAAACCCCCTTGCTAGAGTAACTTTCCACAGGGAAGAGTCTATTTGGAATGAAACTAAACAAGCATTACTGCAAGTTAAAAAGATCTTGCTGTCCTTGGAGGTTTAGTATCAAACCTAAACAAAATGTAAACCACAGTATTGGGTGCTGCTCCCTGCAATTCCACGTCACTTCTCACAAAGCACTTGTGAGCACAATTCCAACAGGTGCAATTGTAGGAGATAATGACTCACTTAGCTATTCAAACCTGATAAAACAATCAGCTCTGATGATTCCTCAAGAACATTTAATACAGTGGGCATTTCATTACTGCTTTCCACATTCGCGATATTTAATGGCCATAAACAGATGGAAATGCTTTACATTCAGCTCCTTGCCCTGTGGAATTGAAAGTAGGTTAGAGAGAAAAGTTTAGCAAACAGATTCTGAGGAGTATTTTTGATTAATGTTAGCATTGACCTGGCACTTGGATAGAATTAAGAGAAAAATGTGCAAATTTACAATGCTTAAAGACAGCATTACCTTGTCATATCACTTCAAGAACATTTTCTGCTTTCTTTTTCCTTCTGTCAAAACCTCCACTGTGGCCTTGTCTCCCTTTTCGTAGAATAAGATCATTTACCATGCACACTGCCATTTATGAACCTATCCAAAATATATGAAAGCTCTCTGGAACCAGTAGTTCTGTCTGAGAAGAATGAAGAGAAGCTGGCACAGAGGAAAGCTGGCGCTGTGCCCTCCTCAAAATCTGGTCATTTATTCAGAAGTTGAAACAAAAATTGTTGGGTCCTCAGCTCCTTTGTGAGGTTTGGATCTTTCCCAACACTTGCCATGACACCTTCCCATAAATCATTTGGAGCTGTTCATTTACCTACACTAGAAAGCTCTTGGCAGAAATGACTCCTGAAAACAATAGATCAGACAGCAAAGAGAAAGATTCTGCAGAGCTTAAAGATTGGGATGGACAAAAACTGACACTGTCTTCCAAAATTACTGGCTCAGGACACGTGATTTTTAGGCTTCCTACATAAAGGCCTCTCCAAAGAGGATGATATTCCTAGGGATTGGAAACCATGACTTTGAGGATTCTCAAACTTACAGCAGCTATATCACAGTCTGAGCTGAATGGCTTCACTTATATCACCATCTCTCTTACCTATTCCAGATAGGAGTCTAATTATGTTTAGCTTGGTTTAATTAGCTATATTTCTGTCTGAGGAGGATTCTTAATTTATTCCTCAGTCTTAAGAACTGACTACTTTATCTAGTGAGATCCTTTTGAAAGAAACAAAATTAAGGTTGCTTTAATGAAGCACTTTCTATGGGAGAGGTACAAACACACACAAACAACCCAACTCCAGAAAATACATGAATGATTTAATGGATAAAATGTGTTCTCTGTGAGGGTGGTGAGGCACTTCCAGGTTGTCCAGAGAAGCTGTGGCTGCCCCTGGATCTCTGGAAGTGTCCCAGGCCAGGTTGGACATTGGGGCTTGGAGAAAACTGGTCTGGTGGACAGTGTTGAAACTGAATGATCTTTAAGGTTCCTTCCAACCCAAACCATTCTGGGATTCTGTGCTTATGCTGCCATTCTACCTGAGAGCAAAGACAAGCTCATGATGATCACAATGTGTGGTGGGTACTAACCCAGCCATACATAATGCCAGCCACAGCGAAAAGCTGACACACTGCACAGGAGGTCAAGAAAAGTTCATCAGGAATTCAGCTGGAACTCTCCTAGCTATTGGTGGCATGGGTGTTTCCGTGGGAGTGATCACAACATAAAGATAGGCAAAGCACCCTAAATATTTCATGAATTTTCGGGTCTGTATGGATCTGTAAGCACACCAAATATATAGCTGGATAAAAAGCAATGTATAATCTAATATAATGTAGCTTAGAGCTGAAAGATCTGCAAACACAGAACCCTCCTGTCTGAAGTGTCTGTATATCATGTACATCACAGAGGAGGACAAAAGATCAAGGCAATGGGCTGAGTTACAGGCAGAACACTCAGAAGTTATTATAGAAAGACTTACCTTAAACCCAGTATTTGTCTGCAGCAAAAAAAAAAATCAATTCCTTCTGTTTACCTGGTTTATGTTATTTTCTAAATGTTTTAGTGAAAGGCTTCAATCTGAGAACTTCAGAGAACTGCAGCCTCAATAACTTCTAAGAGCACCACTATATTTTCAGCATGAATTTCAACACAGCCAAGATCTGCCCAGTCTACAAACTTCTCCCCGGCCTTGGGTAGCCATGGGTTGATACATTTGAGGAAAGTGCAAAGTTCCTTGATCCCCTTTCAGCTGTTTTCTGTCAGGAAAATTTGGAACACAAAGAAAGGAAAGAGTAAGATTCTATTTGAGAACATTTTTGTATTCCTCACTTTCATGTCTGACTGTGCTCCGTGCATTAAACAATATCCCAAAATGGTTTATTCTCTCATTCTCTGATGAGGGAAGTCCTCATGTAGTTTTATATTTTCATTCTGTATGAAAGACCACTATTTTGTTTTATCTGTCACAATATACAAAAAAAAGACAAAGAACATAGAAAACAAAAAGCAAGAATTGCAAAGCTCCTTACAACCTGCTGCAGTGCCCTGTCTTTCTTGCACAAAATATATAAAAAAGGTCTTTGAGATAAATATACCTTATAGCTGTTTTGAGTCCCATCATGCCAAGAGAACACAAGGTAGATTACAAACATGACAGGACTTAAAAACTAAATCTTCTGACAAGCCTGACTTGCACATACCTCTGAGATTAGTGAGAAGTTAAAAAGATTTCTTTTCAATTATCATTATTCCTTTAATTTTCTAAGCACTGACAGCCTCAATATCTTGAAACATTTTAGTCTCAGAGGCAGAGGTTTCGCACAAGGCCTACAAAGCTGTAGGGTCTCCTTCTCTGAAGATATCCCACCCCACCTGGGTGTGTTCCTGTACTACCTGCTCAGGTGTCCCTGCCTCTGCAGGGGGTTGGTCCAGGTGAGCAGGGCCAGGGTCTGCTGCAGTTTTATTACATGAAGTCGTGTTATCAGATCTCTTTCCCATCATACTTTGAAAAAGTGTGGGGGAAACCAACTAAAACCCATCAACAAGTGAGAGACCTGCCTGTGGTGAGTGCAGTTTCCCAGCACTCCTTCCTGGCTTACTCTGCATGGTTCCCTTTTCCCTGCTGAGTTCTCTCCCAGGGGTTTGTCTGAGAGGTTTGAAATGAGACTGAGGTGTTCTGCCCCTTATCCTGACCTGGCACTCCAGGCGGCCGGAGATGAAGGCAGATGGAATCTGAGCTCTCAGTTCCCTCTCCCGTGCTCCTTATTCTCTGTTCTCTCTCAGAAATTCATCTCACAGAGGTTTTAAATGCCCTGCCTCATTATTAGCAAATCTGTACCACACTGCAACTGTTCTCACTTTCTGAAAGTGCCTGAGGTCCTGCACCCTCTGACAACACACCATGTGGAGTTATTTTCTCTCCCTTGCCTAGTTAAGAGGTTATTGATTGCCACTCACATGCTGTAATGGATGGCTTTCCATTGCCCACATTTGCATTCCTTCTGTGTTTTAGCCTCTGTTTCTTCCCTTCCCACTGATTCTGTTGTAATTTGCAATGTGTGCACTGGTGTGAAGGTCAATACACTTTGCTGGACACTGCCTCAGTGATTTATTCTCACATCTCCTTAACTAAATCCTTGCAGTGCTGAATTTTTTCAACCAATTGCCAGCAAACTACCATCCCCAATTCCTGCCAGCTTTGTTACTGTGTTATTGCTGTTTGGTGAGTACATTCTCTCAGAATTTACCCATTTGTTTCACCGCTGGTTTTCAGGATCAAGTGCTTGTTAACCATCATTTTCTTCTGGAGATATTCTTCTGACTTCGGCATAAGCTTAAAGTAATTAAAAATTTCCTCTTGCCTTAGAGTTTATCAGACCTCCCCATGTGCCACTTCCATGATTAATGCTGTTGAGTGAAACCACCCCTATTTATCACCTCACAAACTGTGTAACTTCTCTTTAGGTCACTACATTGGCCAATGTATGCCATGATGTGAGCTGTATCACGGAACTAAAAGAAATCAGAGTAACAACAGAAAAGGTAAGATTACATGCAGTAAGAACACAGTGCAGTGATCTACCAGCTGAGACACCCTCCAGGGCTCAAGTTTACAGCACACACAGACTAAAAAAGGCAGAAAACTTAGTCCAGAACTGCTACAGAAAACCTGCACACATACTTTGCTGCCCAAGAGATGAACAGGGTGGTAGAATCCTAGAGATGGAGGCCTTGGGCTGCCTATGCGGGTAAGTTTTGAAATTTTCTGAATTTATATACCTTTAATATTATCTTGACCCTTTGTTAAAAACTGTCCAAAATAGTCTTGTTTCATTTAATGCAAGGTGATGAGCTGGTTTCAAATTTAAAGGTCTATTAATCCATAAGTTAAAGTGCAACCAAGGATATCAGTGTAATCTTTTTTTAAGAGCTTTACAATAGAAAGTCCATATCTTACAGTTTAGCTGTCTGCAGTCACACGGGGAGCAGTTAGTGCATTAACTTTCTTAAACCAGAATTTCAATGATGTTTTATTACTTTCAGCAGACACACTGAATTGATTAAATTCACAAGCTGTAGAAATGGTTTCTGACAGCTGGGAGCTACACACTGCAAGGACAAAGGCTTGTTGGGAATGAACTCTAAAGCAATACAAACTGATAGCAAAAGGCCTTTAGCTAATCTAGAGAAGGGGGAGTTAAGATTTTTCTCCTTTAGAAAGCAACAATAAGCTGCTTGAACTTTCCATATTAAAGGAGCTGCCTGCCTTTCAGGCTTTGGCAGCTTGGCCAGCGAGGAGCATTTTTGAATGTGTAAGTTAAAGAATCCACAAGAACACACAAGCAATTATTTTGTTCATTAATAAGTTGCAGGATAAATCAGAGCCTGCTTCATTTTCATCTCCGTGTGATCACCGAGACACTGTGGAAAGACTCCTCTAAATAAAATATAGTTTATACTCCATTGCTAAATTACCAGCAACAGGTAACCATCAACTGGAAAGGGGCCATTTCCTAAGAGAAACAAATCAAATCTCAGTGTCACCAGAACAATGATCCCAGAGAACAGAGCAGGCTGATTGTATCTATGAAATGGGCATTATTGTGTCAGTCTGGGGGCACTGAGTGACTGTGCAGCGATATGTCACAAGTGCATCAGCAATTAATTATTCTTCAGAATGCTCTTGCACAGCCTGGTGTGCAAACCAGCACTACTGGAATTTGTGCTGACTGAAAAAATACTAAATCTTAAAATCAGCCTAAAACTGATGCAAATTATTTTTCCCCCATAGGTGGTCTCCTATAACCAAACAGCATCTTCTTGTTTCTTTTAAATGTAGTTAAGTAGTCCTTGATATAACAGAAGTAAAAAAAAAAAAAACAAAAACATTTAAAGTGCAAAGGCTCTGGTTAGTATTTTTTTTTAGTTCTGCGTTGCTGTTTTCATGGAAAAAGCTCCAGGTAAACAACACAGACCATGTGATTAACATTAACATGAAATATTTTATAGATCATTTTTGCAGCAAGCACTTAGAGATGCTGGGTTCAGCATTTATCATAATTGCCATTACCACTTACATGGAGCTTGTCCCCAGAGGATTTACACAGAGAATGGTTTTATCTTGTTTAAACCTAATGGGCAAAAATTAGGTGCTGAAAGATAGAAATTCCATGAAAATTCACTAGGTGGGCAAACAGTATAACGCAAACCAGAAGCAATATGTAAAGAAAAACAAAATGCCATTGAAAAAATATCAGGTAGTCAGCAAAGATGCTTTTTCTACTTATTGCTAATTTATAAAATAACCATTCATCTTAAGTGTCTTAGGAACTTTCAAATATTCATAATCCTACTTTAGGAAGAAAAAAAAATACATAGAATTTTTTTTTTCCCCTCCTCACATCATACACTTTAGAAAAAAAATAATTATATCCTGTTCTAGATTAAAAAAAAAAAAAGAAAAATACATGGAAAGCAAATGGTAGCAGCTCTGATTCTCTGCCTGCAGATTGAAGAGCAGCTCCCATCACCTCCAGTTCCCAGGGCTCCTATCAATCAGCAAAGTGCAAATTTAGCATCAAACCTAGATTCAAAACTCAAACCCTTGCCCAGTCTGGAAATACGTACAAGGTACATTTTTGTCTATTTAACAGTGCTTGAAACTCACAGAAAATCTCAAATTACTGCATTTACAAAGGGAGAAAATTGATTTGCTTTTCAACAGGAGAAAAAAAAAGAATTCAGTCTGTGGTGTAACAGAACTGGGGATTTGGCTTCCCAAAGTTGAGGGCATGAGATCACGATGGATAAGGACATTCTGTTTAATATTTTCCTCAACCTGAATATAGACATGTCATTTCCTACAAATGCTCCTAAGGGAAAGCTGACCTCAGAATTCCCTGAGGCAAGGACAGGCCATAGGACAGGCCATAGCTGGATTGCCAGGTGGGAAGGTTGTTCTCTCAGGATTTGTGCTGATGGCTAGAGAGTTGGTTTTAATCCCAAGGGTTGCGTGCAGCAACTCTTGTTTCACTATTATTTTAATAGTATGGCCCAGAACATTCAAAAAATATCTAATTTAGGATAAAATAATGAGGTGAGATGTGCTTGTTTGACAATGAGTGAAAGAGAAGCTCTGCACCATTTAAAACACAGTAAGAATTTCAAAATGTTCGAGATGCACATAAAATATTGTTAAAGGAACAAAAAGGTAACCAAAAAGGAGATTCTGCTGTCAGCAGTGGGGTTTTTCTGGTAGTTCCTTAAGCATAATGGGGCAAATCTGAAAACCCAGAACTGATAAAAATATCTGATGAACTTTAGCTGGGATTCAGCAGCTTTAATTTGCATGCCAAAGTAATATGGACACGTTACACGTGGCAACAAAACACTGCAAAGGCATCGTAGCCAACAGCCAGATCAGGTTCCTTTTGCTTTTTCCCTTTCCTTTTTAATTCAACTTATCCATTACATGTTTCTGTGTGGATATCACCAAACCACCCCACTTTGCAACCTGTAAATGATGACTCAGAGTTTACAACAGCTCACTGCACTTTCTCTGCAAATGTAAATGCAGGAAAAGAGGGGATCTGCAGAAAAATAATAATTATCTTCATAAAGAGCAAACTGCTCACCATAGAGACACAAAAGCTTCCTTCCCAGAATATAAGTGCATTACAAATTTTAAATAGTATTACCGTCTTGAAACAGTGTTGTTGAAATTAGCCATCATGGAGCTGAGACTCAATCGTTTAATGTGACCTTTAACTGGACATGATTATTGCTGTAGCAGGCTGACGTAAACTGGAGCCTCACTTAATTAGCACCAGTCTTACAAAGGCCCAGGACTAATTGATATGGTAAAAACATTGCAGCTCGCAGGAATGGCCACACATTTCTTGTTTTACATTTTATCTGGGCAATATTCCCCATTCCCTCATTCCCACCATTTTATTTATTCAGCCTCTGCAATGCGGAAGGATTATCTCTGGTTTTATTAGGAACAAAACACCTGAACAAGGTGTACTCATAGAATCATGAAATGTTTGGGGTTGGAAAGATCCTTAAAGATTGTCCTGTTCCACTCCCTGCCATGGGCACAGACATTTTCCACTATCCCAGGTTGCTCCAAACCCTGTCCAGCCTGGCCTTGGACACTTCCAGGGATGAGGCTTCAGGCCCAGCTATGCTTGGAAGAACCCTCAGGAAGGCTACCACTGTTCTGAGCCAGAAATTACTTTAAAAGTCCAAGTCCTTTCACTCCCAGACATCCACAGGTTGTCCCTGCAAGACTCCTGGTTTGGAGCCCAAGCCACAGGCACACGAAAATCCCAGTATTGCAGCCTGCATATCCTTGGTATCCAGACAATACCCAGTTATAACTTGCATTGTTCCAAAAAAATGAATGGCAATCAAATCTTATTCTTTCAAAAAGGGAAAACAAACAATCCTTGAGTGACTTTGAGGCAATTGGGCTATGGGAAAAAAATAACTTTCAGCTCCAGTCATCATTTTTCCTGACCCTCTTTCAAGCTTTATTTCACCAAGTAACACCATGTTTGTAAAGATTAAGATGGGGAGAAATGTTCTGCCCAGACCAGTGAGGCTTGCTAGATCAACATGATTACAAAGGTTGGGTGGTTGTGTTTGGTTGACATGAGACAAATTAAAAGGCAGTGGTAACAATGTCATTCTGCCCAGACTTTGCCATTCTCTTCAAATTGAAGTGAAAGGTCAGTGATGAAAGGTGTCTGAAAAATTCATGAACTCACTGGAAAGTGTCCTTGTAGTGAAACCCTTGAGAAGTCAAGGAGCAGGGATAGCAAATTAACTCAAGAGCCCATTCTTTGGGCTGCCTCTTACTTGATTTCTTGAGGTCTCAAATTAGACCAAGGTCACATGGATCAACAATTTCACTGCTGATACAAAAATCTACCAGGATACTTTCCCCCTTTTTTCCTACCACATAACAAGGACAGTTAAAAGATGACCTCAACTGTAAAACACCAGTGGTCTCCTGAATCCTGTCACCACATCCCAGCTGAGGTTAGAGCACTCAAAAGAGTCCCAGGTAGTGGTTAATAATGAGATGTTGGGCATTCATGCTTGAAATTGTGGGTCATTTTTGATTAAACATCTTCAGAGGAAATAAGGCATGGCATTTCACAGTGAGTGTGTAGTGCAACATGAAAGTGCATAAAAGCTAAACTTGTTAGAGGTGATCTACACAGCTAAGAGGAAGCGACAGGGGGAAAACCAGCTCAGCCAAACTGAGACTTAACTCAGACTGCGCTTCAAAATTCAGAAAGGACATATAGTCCAGTGAGTTGAGCTAAGCCTCCTGTAAAATGCTAGTTTAAATTAAGTTTCCATGTGCAATTTAGGTCTAAAAAGAGGAAAAAAGTAATGTTTATTTATTTCTGGAGCTACTAGAAGGTGCATGTTTAAAAATGCAGGAATTTTAAACCTCTCTAGCTGCTACGTGCACAGAAGTCCTGAGGACTTTTTGTGGGTAGAGCTAGTCCTTCACCATTCTAGACTTTTTTCACAGAAATATTTTGAGAGGAAGAAAGATTTTGTTACTAAGGCACCAAATACCAGGCCCTTGCCAACCTCATTTCCTGACATTATTCATAATTCTGGAATAGCCCAAACAAATCAATACATTTCTTGGCATAAAATATTTATTTACTTTTATGTTCTGTCTACCCTGTCCAGTGAATATTTTGTCTCTGATCATCACCTTTTGCACATAAAATGTTAAGCCCTATTAGAACCGGTAGGCACCCCAGTACAGACCAATAGCAGATATATCCTTTGAGATAACACAATATTCGTAATATAAAGAAGAAAAATGTTGGGTTTTTTTGTTTGAAAACACAGAAAATTCAGCATTTAAGATCAATAAAGAGTGACCAGAAGGTTGGGAGAGTTTTCTGTGGTGATACAGAATATGGAAGATCAACAAATGATATTAAAATAACTTGCTCCCAATTTTTGATTAAGAACATTATTCCTTCCACCTCCAGTTGAATGCAGATAAACAAAGGGATGAAAAGTATCTTTCAGTGTTGCACAGTCAAAGCATTTGCAATTCAAGAAGCAAAAACCACAAGAAAAATCATTAAATTGGTTCAAATGTAATAAATTGTGCTCTGGCTTTAAAGTTTTGAGGTATCTAATGCTTTCTTTCCCTTGCTGTTGTAAGAACACAGGTATGATTTCTCCTAAGAAAAAGTTTTAAAAGGGGGAAAAGAAGCAAAAAATGCAGTGTCAACCCAAGATTCTTACCTGGCACAGAACTAGAAGGTGAAGGAGAAAAGACAAATATCAGTACTATTAACATGAGTAGCACTCACTCCAAAAGCGAAAGGTTGTGTTATTGCAGGAGGGCACTAGTACACATCAAAACAAGGAACAAACACAATTAATAATACAATTAATAAAAATTAACTGATATCTACTCCAAGGCTGCGAAGTCTTCCGAATGCTGTGTTCCCTTCCTTACCTGTGGGATTTACACTTCACCTCTTCCTCCATCCCCCACAGGTGTGTAGTGGGGAGGATGAAGGTTGTTCAGCACCCACCTTGGCCTGCACCAGGTTGGCCATCCCTAATGTCCATGAGATTTCGGGGCGTGGATGAAAGCCTGGTGTGCACCATGGCCCTCATGGGAGAGAGACTGCAATGTGCTGATGGTCAGGATTGTTGGATGTGTTACAAACCCCCTCAGGACCCAGGGCTGGAGCAGAACCCAGCTAATCAGGCTTTGGGACTGGAACACACACACCACCAGTAAAACAATCTCAAATACTTGGTTGGAGAACCCTTGGCAAGACACCTCCATTGTGCTGTTGACTCCCAATCAGTCCTTTTAAACCTCCTTATGTTTAACTCTGGCCAAGCAGGAAACTGTCAAGACCAAGAGTTCTACAAATCCACAGTACAAGCTGTGACAGAGCATAAAAGATAATTACTAGTGTTTGGCAGATTAATTCTAGCTGTCTTCAGCCTGTGCCTATGGTGTATTTTATGGAATTAATCTTTCATACAGTTCTGTATTTGTACAGCACTCCCAGCATGTGTTGTTGCAGTTAAACCTCCTCAATGAACTGCACGAGCCCTGCCAGAGGTGGGAGGCAACAGAGTCAGGTCCATCATGTCTGTTCCAGAGCCTAAATGCAGGCAACAACAACATAAACTTTGCAGATATTATTTGAAATAACCTTATTTTCTTATTATTCTGTTCTTTATCTTATGTCTTTTACTCATCCTAGAAGGAACTGCTAAATGAGGACTGTGCAGCTCTGAATTCTCATCCCCTCTGCAAGTTCCACAGGTTGGATTTGATAATCTTGGAGGTCTTTTCCAACCTTAGTGATTTTATGATGGATTTGGGGATTTTGGAAAGAAAACCCATAACGTTTACCCTGCCATCTTTAGGAATTTTTTTAAGAAAACAAAGGACTGGATTTTAACCTTCAGATCTACCAAATCGATGTTTTATATCCTATGAACAAAAAACTTAAAATGAGCCCAGAAAATGCATTTCAGTTTAAATTTTCTTAAAGCACAATGGCCCATCAATGAGAACTGGAGGCTTGCAAGTGTTGCACACCATTGTTCACAATATGTCACAAATGGGATCTGAAAAAATATCCATGACTTTACTAGAAACAAATGGCTTGAAATAGCTCAAAGAAGATTACACATGACTGAGTTTATGCTTCAGGGTTTCTAATTGCTTCAGCTATCCCTAGTCCATCTTAGCTGAATAATATAATTTAAATATTTTAGGTAGTTTTCTTTAACAGACTCTTAGACTTAATGTTTCTGCCTTGCTTCAGGACAACATCTTTTAATTGCTTTAAATTATCAGTGATGTCTCCAGCATTTTCACTGAACATGGATTGATTTCAATTAACTTTCTCATGCTTTAGCATAAAAGCAGTCTTATTCAATTTGCCCTAATTAGATCACCAACCTCTTGGAGCTAAAGCAATGACAATCATTAAAGGGTTGTACAGAGAGAGAGAAAATCAAGGTTGTTTACTGCACTGTTAGCCTTTTGTCTCTTCCAAGCTGCAAGGAGAGTTTGTCCCTGTGACTATATGAAGGATTGAAATTCAATTCCAGAATTTAGAACTTGGGGAATTTTACAGGAGCAAATTTTTTGTCAAAATCAGGATGGTTCTTTTGTTACTGTTGCACTGACAATGCTCAAGCTTTGCACTGCTGCCAGTAATGCACTAGTCACTGTTTTAATTAATGGATACTAGTAATTAATGGATACGTGGTTGTAATGTCCCTTCAGTTTATATCTCCTTGGAAATTTTCTTTTTCTTTACTGCAAGCTGCACAGAGAACAGGACTGACAAAAAGCAGACTATCTGTACTCAGAAACTTTAGCTGGTTACTGAGGTTAACAGGCATGAGGCAGCAAATGGCACCTGGCTGCAGGACAGCTGCTCCAGAAAGGGACAAAAAGACATTCTAGAAATGTTCTTACATTAAAAAATAAATAAATAAATAAACAAACAAGCCCAAGCTTTGCAGCCTTAGGTGGGGGAAAAACGAGGAAAGAAAACAAAGGCCTGTAGTAAATGGGTCTAATGGAGCACAGAATCATTAAGCCTGGTACTCAGCTATGAAGAGAATTCTGCAAAATTGCAAGTGCAAATATCCTCAAGACAGTCACGGATTTCTGTTCACCTTTCAAAATCTACAAATCTACCCCAGAACATAAAAACAAATCTATTACTTCTAGTTGAGAAGGCCAAAAGATGCAGAAAAAATGGGAGAGTAAGACAGAGAGGAAGAGAGGACACTCTCAATGTTCTCACAGTGTTTTCTAATCCCAGAAAAATACTCACACACAGAATTACAGAATGGTTTAGGTTGGGAGGGACCTTAAAGCCCATCCAGTGCCACACCTGCCATGCCCAGGGACACCTTCCACTGTCCCAGGCTGCTCCAAGCCCCAATGTCCAGCCTGGCCTTGGACACTGCCAGGGATCCAGGGGCAGCCCCAGCTGCTCTGGGCACCCTGTGCCAGGGCCTGCCCACCCTCCCAGGGAACAATTCCTGCCCAATCTCCCATCCAGCCCTGCCCTCTGGCACTGGGAAGCCATTCCCTGTGTCCTGGCACTGCAGTTCCTGAGAAATTGTCCCTCTCTGGTTTCCCTGCAGCCCCTGCAGACCCTGGGAGGTGCTGTGAGGTCTCCACACAACCTTCTCCTCTGCAGGCTGAGCAGCCCCAGCTCTCCCAGCCTGGCTCCACAAGGGAGGGGCTCCAGTCCCCTCAGCACCTCCGTGGCCTCCTCTGGACTCTTTCCAGCAGTTCCTTGTCCTTCCTGTGCTGGAGGGATGGGATCCCCTCCCTCCCCTGCTGCCCACACTGCATTTGAGGCAGAAGATACAAACAGGAGTTTGCTCATTTTCTGGGGAGACTCAAAGAGCTGTAGCCCCTTTCCCTGCCTTCAGCACTGCCCAGGTACATGGGGTTTCACACTGCTGCTCCTTATGCAGATACTGTTCATAAAAGGGTCTGTCTTGGAGCACTCTGTGGGCTGGATTCAAAGTTAGGTTCAGAGCTAGGAAACTCTGGGTGACTGCAGCCTTTGGAAAGAGTTCTCCTTCATGCTACCACACAAGTACAAAAGAATCCACAAAAATTTGGTCCCTTTAGCCATGGGAGACTGGGTCAAGCATCTTCTAAGACCCAATAAGTATATAATGCATTTTGGGCAAAGATTTTATGTATTCCTTTTATGTATTCCTCCTGCACAAAAATGCATCCATTAAGCCATAGCTCTGGAATTAGTTTATGTTCTTCTTTTATAGACAATGCATGTACCTCCACAACAGCTCTGTTTAATTAAATACTGCAGTGGTGCAGAGCTACTGGGGTATAAATCCTAGTTCCATTGAAATCACATGAAAAATTATTACATTAATCTGTATCTAGAGTTCATAAAGGACAAAATTTTATACTCTCAAAGTCACAGGTATGCAAAGGGAGCTAAAAAGGCATTTATCAATTTTCCTACATGAATGAATTAAGCCCAGATCACACATTAATACATTTGAGTAAGTAGAAGCAAATATTTACCCATTATTTAGCTATAATAGCCTGTTTTCAAATTCAATTTCTCCAGTGAAGGTCTTTCCCAGAGTGAGACATCCAGTGCTGGCACCTTGTGAACCTGCCAGAACAACAAAGTTATGGGCCACTAATTAGCAAAGCAGCTCTTCCAGTCTGTGATATTTGCAATGAAATGAAAGAGTTTCTTGTGACTTTTGTAGCTCCCCCAGCTGCCCCAGCCTGGCTGGTGATCCCAACCGGAGTGTGGGTAACACTCCATGGCATACACACAGCCCTGCCTCTTGACTCCCACTTGGGGACCTGCAGTTCTACAATCAGAAACAGGGAATGTCAGATGCAGGGGCAAAGATTTTATCTTTTGTTTAATGGGATTGGTCAGTGGAGCAAGAACAAGGAGTACCTTGAACTCAGCAGGAGTGTTTCTAATGGATATTTTAATCCATTTTAGAAAAGCTGCACTAGGATGATGATCTATGCTGAAAGATCTGCTTGGGAATAAACCAGACAGGAACAACCTTATTCTGGATTAAGTATTTCCTGGGAGAACATTATCTCTGTACCATCATTCCTCTCCGGTGGAACAGAAACATCACTAACACTCAGTCCTGGTACTCTTGTGGATGTTGTGGGGTCTAAATGTG
This sequence comes from Corvus kubaryi, assembly GCF_017639235.1. NCBI lineage: Eukaryota > Metazoa > Chordata > Aves > Passeriformes > Corvidae > Corvus > Corvus kubaryi. The sequence goes on along the minus strand of NW_024581093.1, from coordinate 16,958,313 downwards.
GTCTGAATGTGGGGTCTAAACAAGAGCTCTTTGGAAAACAGTTTGTAATTTCTATAAAATATCTCAGTGAGTTACTTGGCCATTGGCCAAGGTAAAAAAAAAAAATATTATCAAAGATTTGGAATATTCTACTGAGGTGGTGAGTAATGAATTATCTCACTTTTTGGGAGAGGTACAGGAACAGAAAGAATACACATAGCAGGGGACATCAGTGACATAAACAGTGGTTCAGGGGGAAAAAAGGGATGTAGCTCCTTCATTAAATCTTAACTATTGAGAGTTAAGTTAAAGCATGTCAGAGTTTTTAAGTGAATAAACGCAATAAGCTTTGTGATCCCCTGCATATTTGCAAGCATGCAAAGATAGCTGGGATGCTGCACTATCAACATTATCACACGAATAAATTCCATAAAATCATTTCAACAGGGAATTTCAGACACCTCGTGATGCTTTGTTGCCTCCCAACCTTCAGATATATTTGAAGAGCTATTTTTAAAAGATTTACTATTTATCCTTAAAAATTTCAATGGTTAACAATGTTGAATGAATGATCATAGAGGCTGAGGTGGAATTAGTAATTTCTAATACCAGCAACATTCCTATTTCCCTGTTTACCCAAAGCTCCGTGATTAATCTTTGGCTCTTTAACTCTCTCAGAGACAGCATCAGTCGTATAAAAGGAAAAAGATATTCACCTACAGGTTCCCAGTCCATTTAGGATAATTCCCTACAGTATATGGCTATTACTGCTTTACAGAGTTGTATTTTATACAGTAATTCCACTGTTTCTTTCAGATCACTGTTGTAAGCTTGGCCTGTGAGAACAGTCTGGGCCTATTGGTGTTTATATTTCAGTCACCTGTAAAGGATTTTTAGTGGATATCTCAAACAACTGCCCATTCCCAAAAGATTTTATAGCCTGAATTACAGTGAAAGGCTGCAGAGTGGATTAAATAATATGTAAGAGAGGAACTGGGCAGAATGCCACCAGTAAGATGAGCCTGTGTGGATGCACAGAGAGCTTTAGCTGTCTCTTTCCAGCTGCCTCACCGCTGTCAGCAGCAGGGACCTGTTGGATTCAGTTATCTGCTGCACACCATGGAGTTCTGCAATACTTCCCAAGAAGGAAATCCTGACCTCAGCCCACCTGTGGGATAGAAAAGACTGAGAATTATTTGGCACTTTTTATTGTCTTGTCCTTTGAACTTCTTTAGCACTTTCCATTATAGGTGTTATGACACATGCAGCTGATTCTTTAGCTTCAAAATATTTCAGCTGCACTATGGCACCTAAATAAGAGAAATGGACAATGGTTTGGATTAGAAGGACCTTAAAGCCCATCCAGTGCCACCCCTGCCATGCCCAGGGACACCTCCCACTGTCCCAGGCTGCTCCAAGCCCCAATGGCCAACCTGGCCTTGGACACTGCCAGAGATCCAGGGGCAGCCCCAGCTGCTCTGGGCACCCTGTGCCAGGGCCTGCCCACCCTCCCAGGGAACAATTCCTGCCCAATATCCCATCCAGCCCTGCCCTCTGGCACTGGGCAGCCATTGCCTGTGTCCTGTCCCTGCAGCCCTTGGCAATTGTCTCTCTCCAGCTTTCCTGCAGCTCCTTCAGGCCCTGCAAGGCCACACTGAGCTCACCCCAAAGCTTCTCCTCTGCAGGCTGAACAATGCCAGCTCTGGCAGCCTTTCCTCCCAGCAGAGCTGCTCCATCCCTCTGCTCATGCTGCTGCCTCCTCTGGGCTCTGTGCAGCAGCTCCAGGTCCTTCCTGTGCTGGCCCCAGGGCTGGGGCAGCTCTGCAGGTGGGGTCTCAGCTGAGGGGCAGAGAAGCTCAGAGCTGCAGAGCACTGGAAATACTCTGGTTTCCTACCTCAGACACCCAATTCCTTTGCATTAAAAGGAGCCCAAAAGAACTTAAGAGCTTTAAAATAATTTTCACATGAGGCCAGGACTCTGGAAGTTGCTGATATAAAAGTGGAAAGCTGTCATTCAGTGTGTTCTTGCGCTTCGTACTTGGCTGGATTGGGTTCTTGTGCTTGTGACACACTGATTATCTTTCAATTACCTTCAGAGTGGTAATCAAAACAAACTGACTTATCAAGCGATCACATAACAGGGATAACTCGGGACAATTAATTTGATTTCAAAGCAAAGCAGGCTTGCAGTGCATCCCTGAACAATGTGCCTGGTTTTTATCATGACCTTAACTACAGCATAAAGTCACACTTGGTTTTTTTTCCCTCTGAGCTTTAATTTAACTCAATTCAGTCATTCTGCAAGATACATAAAAATTCTTACACTCAATCCAGCATTATAATTTCTATGTAAACAAGGTTTGGACTTCTGTGTTAATGAAACATGACTGAGTGAGATGGTTGAACTCCTCTTACTTTCACCGAACAGATGAAGTTTAACTGAAACTGCCAACAAGCCTATTTCAGTTAGGGCAGACTGACAGAAAACAAAGCGTGTTTTCCTTCATCCATTAATTCTTTGATCTTTGCAATTTGAGTTTGTGGAAGGCCTACCTCCCAAATCCAAAGATCAATTCTTTTTTACCAAAGAAGAGAAGAAAAACCTAAAAATTTGGCCTTGAGGAACATGAATAAGCAATGTCCGTCCTCATTGTTCCAAACATTTCCAGATGTTTGTTCTCAGTTACAGCAGCTCTAATTTGGAGAAGAGTAGGACAAGTTGCTTTGTTTATGGTAACAGCATCAAGGGTCACAGCTGTTCATAGAGATGCTGCTCTAAATTTCAAGCAACCTACCTAGATCAGAAGTCCCTTGTCATAGAAATCTTCATCCATTATCAGAGAGAAGTAGAGAGAATTAAATAAGTTAATTATTTTACACTGCTTTGCAGATTATGAGTGTTATACCTGTGTTCAGCACCAATACAGATTTTTAACTCAAGAGAATTTACCATTAAATATGCTTTTGGTGATTTAGCTCACTAAGATTCTTTGTCTTATCTTTGGTATCATAGAAAAAAAAAAAGAGAAGAGACATGGGCACAACCCAAATCCCTGGATCTGGTGATCGCAGAATCATAAGGTTGGAAAAGCCCTCCAAGACCATCGAGTCCAACCTGTGTCTGACCCCACCTTGTCACCCAGCCCAGAGCTCTGAGTGCCACACCCAGTCCTTCCTTGGACACCTCTGGAGACAAATTTCATGGTTGATCCATATTATTGTAAGGAGTGAGCCCAGTTCTGGGTAAGGGCCTTTCCCACCACCTGAAAATTTACTGAAGATGAACGCAGATAGAACAATGCAGTTGTTACGTCCTAGGGAAGAGTAAATAAAATGTACTGTACCCAGTGTCTGCTGAGTGACACAGCAAATCCCATGCACAGTAACACAGGCATCCAATCTTCTCACATTTTCCACCCACAATTTATAGCGACTAACTTGGCTTCTGAAATGTAATGGAAAGCTCACAGGAAAAGCCTGAGGACTGGTCTGCAACAGCGTGATTTAAGAAGCAGAAAATAAGAAAGGAAAGGTGAAAAGAAGAACACCGGAGCAAGTGGTTATTTCACAGAGCAGTACATTCAGCTCCCAGGCACCCCACTGGGACAGCTAGTGGGATTTCAAATTTGTGTTCGTGGATGGAATAGGTGAGAGAAGTTTTGGATGAGTTTCTGGGCAGACGTGCTTCTGTCTGCCTTACAGACATCAACTGATTTCTCTCAATAGAATTTTATTCTTCTGAGCTACAAAATTTAGGGGAATCTAAACAGAGCAGTTATCCTGAAATGTTTCAGAGGCAGGAAATGAGCTTGGATGAAGAACCTGCTCAATCCATGGGGAAGTTGTACTCAGTGCCAGCTGGTGAAATTTCATTAATAAAAAGTAACAGGAGCAATCAGAGCCAATGACAGTCAGAACCTTCCTTCAAACCCTACATTTAAATGAAAGTTGCCCTTAAGTTACTTTCTCTTTTTGAAGGTTAAACAGTTTAAAGTAGTAAATCTGCTTTAAACTTCTTTGTTTAAAACCAACCAACAACCTCCCACCTATCCAAAAAACTACATTAATACCATATTTTTATTCACAGTCATAAATGGGAGATCTGTGTCATTTTACCAGCTCTTCCTGGTATTATTCTATTTAAGCCATTAAAAGTGGTTTAACACTTTATGTAACATTTTAATTAACAAACCCTTTTTTCTTTGGTAATAAAAATAATACAATATTCATCTGTTGCTAAACTTCCCCCCCCCCCCCAAATTTTTGACGTGCTTTCTGTGCAGCCTCTAAAAATCACAATTTTATTATCTCATTATTGCAAAATATTATCAATTATTATCATCCCTCACAGCCTTTCTTCTTTTTTATTCTAAACAATTCACACTGGTCACTGCATAAAAAGGTGGAAGAATTGTGCCAATGTGGATTTTGTGCAGAAAATGCGGTAAACTATGCATTTCAACAACAAATGCAACACAAATGACATTGTATGCTATAAATTGTTATATTTCTCTCTCCTCCTATACATATATTCTACTGAAACTTCCGTTCTCTCTTTTATCCCCCTTCTAATCTTACTGAGTGCACTGGACCTTTGGGATATAACCATTTCCCTCTGGGGAAAAAATAAACCATGCTGGCTATTTATAACATGATTTGCATCTATATTTTGTCCTGGATTATTGAAACGATAAAAAGAAATGTGAGCAATGACACTTTGTTGATTAATTTTACAAATACTTTTAAGCACATTACTAAAAGAAGGGAATTTTCAAAACAGTGAGAAAAAAAGGGAAAACACTTCAAATGCTTTCTGTATGCAGCTGGCCTATCTGAATTTTGATTTAGTTACCTATTTATCTATCCTCATGTATTTTAATGTCTTAATTATGAGAAATGTGCTTAGAAAGACTTAGCCAGTCCCATGGTTTCCACCCCGTGACTGCAGGTATGAGCACCTCTAATCCATTTCAGAGCAAAACAAACCAGCTGAACTTTAAAACCCAGTCAGATGAAAGTGGAAACCCCCTCTAACCACTGCAAATTGTTCCAAAATAAAGGCCCTGATTAAATCTTGGTTGATCCAGCAATTATGTTGGCTTATAGCTGATTCTAATGACTCGTTGCAGATGATGAGCCAAAGGAAACGACTTCCCAATGGCATCCCCTCCATCATTCCTGCTGTGCTCCAATCCTGCTTGAGAATGCCATCCTGCTGGATGGCTAAAGTAAAGAATTGTCAAAGTTTATTTGAAGAGATCTCATACCAGCTCCCTGAGCAGCTGGAAGAACTCAGACACTCACAAAGCAAAATAGGAATTTTCGTATTTGCACGCATTCAGTTCTAAGTGCAGGCTCGAATTTTAAACTGTATATACTGGGTTTATGTATTATTATTTTCACTGTGCATGTTTTTCGTGAAAGGCACTTCTGAACTATTTTTACGGTGTCTCACAGTCGTCTTCAACATCATCTTGTTCTTTTTGGCAATTCAACATATTTTATTTATCCTAACCTCCAGCACTCTTCTTTTTATTGCCCACCTTTATACTTTTTTATCAGGTGCTTTTACACTTGCCTGACTTTACTCTTTAATCTTCCTACTTCACCTTTGTTCCAGATATTTTACACCTTATAGATGTCTCTTTCCAACACTTTATTTTTCATCTCCATCGAATCATTTTTTTTTGTCATAGTATATTCACTGCTAGATGAAAGACCGACATTTATCTTTCAACACTTTCCATTTCCTTTCTATGTCTTCCTTACATTGATTTTTCTCACCTTCTCCTAAGAGAAGATCAACTGATACTTCATCAGCCTTTTCTTCTATTTTGTCTACTTTGTGTTCAAACACAAACTTAGCAAGGCTATGGTAATTTAACTTTTGAACTTTATTTTCATTGCTAACAGGACATGAAGAGCAGCATTTTGAATTGATTTATTCCTAAATTAAAGGGACAAAGTGTCCCTTTATTCTTGTGTAGCGAATTGTATTGAAAAACTTGTATTAATGATCAACACAAAAATACTGATAGAATTAAACAGAATGAGCCATGTTTAGATTTGTGATTTGCAGAGCCCTGACAGTCACTAACAGGTAGGTAAAAGACTAAATAAAAAATCTGGAAGACAAATTTGAACAAAAGTTTCTGGAAGTTTGGAGAAGCCTTTTGGAAGGCTGGTTTCAATTTCTTTCATTTTACAGCCCTCTGGATCAACCACATACTAGTGATGGGGAAAAGATATTTTAAAAGTTGTGTTTTAACAGCCCACAGATATCCCAGATTAACTTCTGAGATAATTTTGCTCCCTGTGTTTAAATTCTTGTCTCTATACCTAGAGCTTCCTCCTTTAATCTCAGAACCCCAGGTTGGGTGAGGCAGGAGGGGCCCCCAGGGGCTCCTC
>NW_024581093.1:16898862-16931927 GCF_017639235.1 Corvus kubaryi | reverse complement strand
CTGGGCACAGGGGCAGGATCCCCTCCCTGACCTGCTGCCAAGGCTCTGGCTGAGCTGACTCTGGAAGCTGATCCCTTTCAAAACCAATCCAGCAAAATGAGTGGTGAGTTTTACACCAGGACCTCAAACCAGCCCAACAGCAAAGGCTTTCAGGGTGGTTCAAGGGAGCAAGAAGACAGACAGGACCATCCAGAGGATGGGACCATGGCAATCCTGAGTTAGATTTCTTAAACTCCCTTGGAAGCCAGATCCAATAAGCGCGTTCAGCTCTCTGCCTCATGTACTGCCACTATTGAATTCTGCTAAGACACAATGGCCAGTTCTTATTAGAAATGTGAGGCAGAGAAGGATGAAGAGGAAATTAAAGATGCACATTCACAATGGGCAGGGAATAAATTAACACATTTACATTTTTTAGCTTTTTAATCAGGTAAACAAATTTTTCTCTCCATATTCCATATGAAATAGTATCAATACTCATGCAAACACTTTTATCAACAATATTATAGTGTATTCTTGCAGTACTGTGTGATTATACACTTGCATTCATCTTAAATAAAAATTAAGAAATTATTTTTTTATTTCAGAATTAGAATGCTTGGAGAAAATAACAGAAATTTAATTTTTTTTTATTTTATTAAATTGGATGTCCAAGATAATAAATTCCAGGTTAGTTATGCTCAATTTCACATAAGAATGAGTCAGCTCTTAAAACAATGTGCATGTTTTAACTGTCCACCAAATTTCCAGATACCAAAAAATACCCTTTAGGATTTCTCATTTGTTCTAATTTTTTCTCTGCAAGACTTTTGTCTTTAAGGTCCCTCCCAACCGAAACCATTCTATGACTCTGCAGAGTTCCACTAAAATACTTCAAAAATCAACTAAAAAAAAAAGGTGACTTTTACATGCTTTGATACATGTGATTTAGGCATAGATCCATATGTTCCCTCCCACAGGTAAAGAACTGTGGTAATTAAAACAAACAAAAAAACCCCCTCTTTGTGTCACTGCAGTCACACCATTAATTTGGCAAAGTTCTGTTAAAAGGACAAGTTTACTCTGTGCTCTGAATTATGAAGCATCCACAGTAAACCAAACCCTAATAGAATTTTATAAGTCTTGAGCACATAAACTGTACTTCGTTTTTGCCTAAAGCATCTTAAATTTACCATCTTGGAGGAAAAGACATGATCAATAACTACCTGTAAGAACTCCAAAAGGAATTTTGTGTAGTGCAGCAGGAAGCTGAGGGGAAGATCAATGGATCAGCATCAATGTACCTGGAAGCAGAACTGATTTAAAGGGTCAGGAAGCAGCAGCAGCAGCCAGAGGATGCTCTCGAGCTCAATCAGGAACCCAACGTGTCCCAAAGCTGAAAACACCTTCCTGGGACGTGAGAGCAGTGCAAATACCTGAGGTGAGCCACCCTGCTCCTGCCAGGGGGATAAACTCTCATAAATTACTCAACACTGACTGCAGAGAAAAACAGGGAGTTACTGCCAAGCAGCTGATGTGGAATGAGATCTCTCCCCAGTTCACCTCAGAATTCACACTGTGCAAAGCCACAGAACAGACCCAGCACCTTGCACAGATACCTGCGACATGAATCCACTTCCCTAAATGAGAAAACACATTTTAACATGACTACAAGGTGAAAATGAAGGATGGACTTCCTGTGAAGCGAAAAGGTTGCCTTCTCCCCTGCTTCTCAGCCTCAGTCCTTTTTAAAGGAAAATGAGCACGTTCCTTTTCGTAATACATGAAATAATAAACTGATACATAATGCATTACATAAGAAAACACATTAATAATAAACAATCAAACAAAACCAGTGGCATCCAGTTTGGCCAGTGGCATCCTGATCAGGGCAGTGATTGTCCCCCTGTGCTGGCACTGCTGAGGGACCTCGAGGGCCGTGTCCAGTTCTGGGCCCTCATGGCCAGAGAGACGCTGAGGGGCTGGAGCGTGTCCAGGGCAGGGAACGGAGCTGGGAAGGGGCTGGAGCCCCAGGAGAGGCTGAGGGAGCTGGGAAAGGGGCTCAGACTGGAGCAAAGGAGGCTCAGGGGGGACCTTGTGGCTCTGCACAAGTCCCTGACAGGAGGGGGCAGCCAGGAGGGTCGGGCTCTGCTGGCAGGGAACAGGGACAGGAGGAGAGGGAACGGCCTCAGGCTGGGCCAGGAGAGGCTCAGGGTGGACAGCAGCAGGAATTTCCCCATGGAAAGGGTGCTCAGGCCTTGGCAGGGGTTGCCCAGGGAGGTTTGGAGTGGCCATCCCTGGAGGTGTCCAAGGAAGGGCTGGAGGTGGCACTCAGAGCTCTGGGCTGGGGACAAGGTGGGGATGGGGCACAGCTTGGACTCGATGGCCTTGGAGGGCTTTTCCAACATCAGTGATCCTGGGATTCTGTGAAAACTGGAACAGTGCCATCCATTGTAAATATAAATATACCACTGTTCTTATAAATTAGGAACAATTCCATAGATTGCCACAGAAATACATCAAGTCTGGTCAAGTCAAAAAAAAACAGATTTAGCAAAACCATGAGCAGTTTGGCTGCCCCAGTCACTGGAAGAGAGCATGGCTGCTGTTCAGCTTTCATGGGGATTGTATCCATTTACCCTGTTAGCTGAACAAAAACCTCAGAGCACAGCAACTGGTAAAAAATCGAACCAGTAAACTGCAGATTAGGGAACTTGCTGTTATTCTGGCATCTCTATCTGGGCATTACCAGTCCTTGTTTTCCCCCCAGCTGACAAGTCCAATATACAAATCCATATTCTAATTTCTTTCATGTCAGTAATGATTAAGGAACATGTTACAAGTACCACAGGTTTACCGGGACTAACAGGCTCAAAATATGTCCCTGAAAAAGTGACTTAACTGGGTGTTACTTTTATCAACAGATTTACTGCTGCAAGTTCTTAAAAATTTCCAAATTATATAAATGACAATTAGTGCTGGGAAATTACTGAAATCATAAATAAAAAGCAGTGGAAACAGCTGGAATCCTCCCATATTCCACTCCTTGCATCAAAACAACACTCAACAAATTGGTACCTGGCAATTTCTGTGTTGCTTGTATGGCAATTAATACCAACTTCAAAACATTTAAATGATTGGGTTTATTAGTAAAGGTAAAGCTATTACAAGTGTCAACATGCTTTGCATTAAAAGTTTGGATGCATTTCTCTTCAGAAAACACAGAAGAAACAGATTTTACTGTTTTTTTCCAAGTGATACCTACCCATATGTGTACTATTCCTATCTTTATATCAATTTGCCGGGTATAAATATCACATTTAGAAGTTCAAAGATACTAAGATCTCACTTTTTGGAAAATTCCCATACAGTTGCCTCCCTCCATTTCTCAGGTAATTAAGCAGATTTAAAGTTAACTGACAATATCAGCCACTCTCATTTTCTCTCAGCTAAACACGCACGTGCCTGAACAACCATTTACCACAACCCCTTTTTGCTGCCTCTGCTGGCATCTCCTCATTCCTGTGGGGCTGGCTGAGCACAGGAAATGAAGCTCAGACTTCCATGAATCAGAAGAGTCAGAGGCACAGCCTAGTGTGCTGAGGGCTGGGGCAGCATGTGTGAGAGCACAGACGTGGAAATGGTTTATTGAAGCTAAAAAAATCACCTGTAAAGTGCTTACATGTAGCTACACATCTCTGTTTTGCTTCGAGTTACATCAGAAGAACTGCAAATTGAAGGAAAAAAAACCAAACCAAATCCAATCTACTGCTGGCTGCGGTGTTAACTGAGCTAAAAAAAAAATCGGTATAAGATAACTTTCAGTGGGCCCTGGCTTTTGTGGCAGTGTGAGAAGACCTATAAGTGAATACAAGAGCCTTCATCAATGCACCAGGGTCTGCAGGGTCAGGTGAAAGAATTTTGAACCCAGTGATCAGTGATTTCTTGTTTAGGATGCCAATTAAAGGTCCTGCTATCACCTGCACTCCTCAAACCCCAAAATACAATTCCTCTTGGTGTCATCTTGCTCTTAATTAACCTGACTGCATCCAAGGTATTTCAGATGATTTGTAGTGAATATTGCTCTTTATTGCTGTGTATCAATTTCTCTAGTCGATTAAAAAAAAAAAAATTAAAACCACCACTTGGGGAAAAAAAACCCCACAACATTTTCTGGCCAATTTTCTTCAGTTTCAACACTATGAACACACATATCCTCAACAATTACTTACACATAACAAGTACAATTCAACATGAAGGTACATCTTACAGTTCAAGATTTTTGTGGGTTTACAAGGAGGAACAAAGTCCAGAAAATTTTATAATCATGAAAATCAGCCTTCAGAAAAGAATTCTGATTACAGCATCAAAGTTCCACATAAATCTCAGTAGCTGCTTCAGTTCAGAGCACTCCAACTAAAAAGAGAAATTAATTGTTTTAGAGGAGCATTACAAATAAGATAAATGAATGGTCAGTTCCAAGTTTTTTCCCAGACTTTAATCACTTATCTTGGGAGAAGTAATCTAGTAGAGAGAATAAAGAAGAAAAAAAAAATCTCTCTCATTTTGCATAAATGAATTGAGAGGCAGAGGAAACACTATTATCATATTTAAAGTGTGTGCCTGTAGGAGCTGCTTCTACTCAAATTATTGGTACATGCTTAGAAGGAAAGGCAACCACTCATTTCAGCAGGAAGCAGAAATACCTACTGCTGGAAGTAGGAAGATTTTACTCAAGAGACCAATCTTCTTATGCTTGGAATTATTTAAATCAAGGAGAGAAAAAAAAAAAAAAATGTAATACAGTCTTCCTAAAAGCTACATTTATAATTTGGAATCCCAGGGCAAAATATCCCTCAAGGAGGAGGCACCAAAAGCAGACAAGTTACAGCTCATGGAGCTCCAGCAAAGTTGTGTCTACAAGATTTCCTGAATAATTGAAGAGGAAAAAATGAAGTAAAAAGGGTTTTGAGTGGACTTTTTAATGTCTAATCAATTCTATGTGTTTTGACTGAATTGATATTGTTTGCCAAGTCTGTTACTTTTTGGGAATAACAGGGTTTTTCTACTATAATGCCAGCAGTTAAAGTTATAAATGTGTCTATATCAGCATAAAAACATTCCCACACTAGGTGAAAAAAGGGAATATGGAATTCCCATTCACTTATTACCAACAATGGAAAGAATTCTGGGAGCATCTTTCAGATTTACACGAACCTTACTATGCCCATTCATAAGGAATAGTTTCCCTCCTGATATCATCTAATGTACTCTCTATAAACTTCGGAGGAAAATGGTTATGAGCAACAGGAAAATAACAGGATTTGAATGATCTGACATTAAAAAGAAAAAAAAAATTGGAGAAGTGACAAGATTAATGGACTATACTGGATGATAAATTTCAGAGAATAATCCTCTAATGTCAGGATAAAGTCAAAATAACCTAATAAATCCTTTCTCAGCTATGATATATTAGTAGAAAAGTATTTCTGAAAAAAGAATATTGTTCACAGTGTTCTCAGTGTGACAGAAGAAGAGTCATCCTACAGGACCTCAACAAGGAGCTTCATGTAACTAGCTGGGACAGCAGTAGGATTTCTGATTAATTCTTCTGATCTGGCAGACTTTCCAAATTAAGGATGGTTGTCTACCTTACAGAACAAAGAGGTGGCTGGATCCTATGAGTATTGACAAAAAAGAAAAAAAAAAGACACTTGTAAAGTCTCATCTGTAGAAAATTTCAAGGTAAACAATTCAAAATTTACATTTCACTTTTTTTTTTACATGTGAAGGACTAGAACAAAGTGTTTTAACAGCCCTGTACTCTATATCTGTGGAGGCTGGTGGGCCTGCTGGACAAGGAACAAAAGGAGTCCTACGGTGGGATAAGTCCTCAGTTCCTTTCCAGCTCATGGTGACTGAAAGGCTCCCCCAGAAGGCTTTGTTCTGTTCTGTTCATGTACCCCAGTTCTGCTCCCCTCGTTGGCTCCGTTGGCCGCCACAGCCCTGGTTACCTGATACCCCCTCAGAGTTTCTCAATTAGTTCCCTTACCCTGGGCCCCCCATTGCTCTGCCCCGGGACTTCTCTGGAACCTTCCACGAGTGCAGGTGCATTAAATCCCTCCTGTAGAACCCTATGCAAGAACTCTTCCTGCTCCTTCATCGTTGGACTGTTTAGCTGGCTATCTGGTGTGTGTGTGCACCGTGCTGGCTGCACTGAGAGCCTTCCTTGGGAGGCGCTTTTGGGAAGGTTGCAGCATGCTACCATCAATAGCACCGCGACTTATATCGTTAAAAACTGATACATTTTAGAATGACTGCTTTAAATATCTTGACATTAACTCAGCACTCGAATAAAAAAAATCTATATCCAGAAAAGTAATCAAAGAGAATCAGTAGCTACGTGAGAGCTGCACATTGGATGAGGAAAGGAAAACCGAGGCATGAAGTATTTACAAAAAAAAATGTCCTAACTTTATATTAAATGTTACTCGAACTTGTCTTTCAGCTGGAAAGCTGACAAAATTATATCAGCCAACATTATGGTCCTTCAAATTCCATTATTAAAAACCTCTTTGTAATAATTCTTTGCAATATTTTTTTAAAAGCTTACAGCCCCACCCCAGCACAATCTCTGAGAAAATGTATATAGGGTGGCTAATATTACAATGTCTTAAAAATATTAGCTGGCTGGACAAATATGTACTTTTGGATAAACAGCACCTGACCTTACAGCAGCCATTCTTCTAAATGTTACAGCCCTACTAATAGTTTCAATTAAATAAAAATTAAAGCTGAGAAAATATCACAAAAGGGTAATCTAATATTTGATCATTAATGTGCTTATGTAAAGTGATATTTACAACAGCATTTGGAGATCCAGGCAATTTTCCTGAAAAATAAAAAAGAAAAAAGAGCTTTAATAACTTCTAGCACACTGCACTTTTGTGTCCTGCAGATTATCCTCAGAAGCACTGGAAGGGTCATCCAAGACCAGCTCCTCAGGCTTGAAGATGGAACTTTCTTAGAGAGATGATTTATGAGGGCATGAAGTGAATGGGTTCACACTGACAGAAAATAGGGTCAGATGGGATATTGGGCAGGAATTGTTCCCTGGGAGGGTGGGCAGGCCCTGGCACAGGGTGCCCAGAGCAGCTGGGGCTGCCCCTGGATCCCTGGCAGTGTCCAAGGCCAGGCTGGACATTGGGGCTTGGAGCAGCCTGGGACAGTGGAAGGTGTCCCTGCCCATGGCAGGGGTGGCACTGGATGGGCTTTAAGGTCCTTCAAAGCCAAACCATTCCATGATTCTCACAGACCAGCCCTTCATCTTCAGGTCAAACTGAATGTTTCCATTGCTGCCTTACGCTGGGCAGAACCTGATGTAGAACAGGATCTTAACATATAAAATGATCCTGGCATTAGTGAAACAAGTGATTTCAGGGTTCTTAAGGGGCCTATTATTTACTTCTGCTCACAAAAATGTTGTCCAGCATTGTTACCATTTCCTCAGTACTGCGGTGAGCAATACTCACCACCCCTGGAAACCTCCAGAGCCAGAAATGGCACTCATCCCTATATTCATGGCAACTGGGAATAACTTCTGTGGATTAGCTGGTCATCTTCCAGCTACTGCCATTCAGCATGTCTGTGCTAAAAAGGGGAAAAAACAAATAGAAGTTGGTAAAGCTGATTGGCACACACACAGAGCTGGTGCTGCCCCGCCCATCTCTGCTCTCCTGCGCGGACCAAGGAAGGACGAGCAGGGGGACAGAGGTGTCCCCTGAGACAGAGCTGCCTGGAGGCCCGAGGGGAGAAAAGTGCAAGAAGAGACACTTAAACAACGACAGAAATGTCAAAAGGACTGCATTATTTACATGAACTTCATATTCCTTCTGCTCAAATCTATCCCAGCCTCTTTGAAGATGGTTTGGGGTTACATCTGCCCCATAAGAAAAAGATCTTCTAAAACTCAACCATGTTATTTTTATTGTGTATTCCTTAGAATTTTCTTTTGATTGTAGGTACAGCACCATTTTTCGGATGAGAATATTTTTACTTCAACGTTTCCTAGAAAATATAAATTTAATATTACTAAAATTAAAAAAAAAGAAAGTTAAAATAAGCCATTGTCCCACTGACATCCAAATAAATTTCAGAGAGGGAAACCTTGATCTCTTTGCATGTTGAGGACAATGATAAACCAACATCTATTTAATGCTTGTACCTCATAGAGTTTCTGGTGTTCATAATAAACTCAGCAGAGTTTCTCCCTATATTATATTAATTAGTGGGCAGCCAGATGTTGTGTTCTGCTGGAAAACAGCACATGCTGGCACATGGACATTTGTTTCAGAAAACAACATTCCAATGAGAGGGAAAGAAGCTAATTAGACAGCAAGATATTAATTACTGACATCCAACTGAGAAAGCAGAGGTTTCCTCACTACCATTATAGCGATGTTGCAACAGAGGATTGCAATTTCTTCCTGGAGCTTTCATTAACTAAATAATGTTATCATTTAATATTGCCCTTTTGTAAATAGTAATGAAGCTTAGATAAAATCAGAATGACTGAATACACCAATATTTCCTTGTTTTTCACACCACTTTTTGTTTACATCAAGTAAGAGCACACACTGAGTTACTAAAGATTTCCTTCACAAAAGGCTCTGAACATTCAGAAATTAATTTTCATACCACCTGATGTAGCAAATTTTCAGAGTTGGCCACTTGCCATTTAAACTTTAAATAAAAAGTGCATGATTTCTCCCAAGCTTTCAAAATCTGTGATGGTAGGATACAAGAAAGTATTTCTGAAAACATTGTCCAAATTTTAGGCAGAATTCTGAAACTCAGATTTTTCCTACAATCAAATTCTTCTCCATTTGCCGCGAAGGTCAGATTTATCCATGGGGCCTGGACTTCAAAATGTGTGGTTTATGTTTTAACAGAGATGAAGATGCAACACCTCCAGGAGAGAAAAAGCTGTAAATTATTTCTACTTCCTACACCAGGAGGTTTTGTGATTTAGGGGATCATTTTCCCTTATGCAGAAATGACAGCTGGGAACTTCTCCTTTCTAGGGTGTGATAGACTTTGTGTCCTCTCACATTCCACACTACCTTTGGAACAAGGAGCTCGGGAAGCTGATGAGACGCTGCAATGAGGAGCTGTGTTCCAGCCAGCACAGTGCAGCACAAAGCCATCCCAGCTAAAGCTTCAGCATCCTCACTGGGGTAACTGGATTGCCCAAGAAGCCTTCTTTGATAATCCTTCAGATAAACAAAGAGGAGGGTGAGAATAGATGCAAATGCTCTCTTGTGACCATAGAACTGCATACAGTAAGAATCCTTCTGCTTTATGTTGTTTATTAAATCTTCAGCTGTTTGTGAAACTTCGCAGAACTTCATCCGTCTCAATACAGTGGTAACTAAGCCTATCTTTAGAAAAATCTTGGAATACAAATCTGTTCCTTATGTATTGAAACTCCATCTATTCCTTGGCACAGTCACACTCCTGGGGCTCTATAAAATGTTAACAGCTCTGAGAGCTTTCAGTGTGTCTGTCATTGCCACCTGAACGTCTCATCCCACTCCTGGAGAACCACTGCAGTGGGATATCCTGCATTATACCCTTAGGTTATATCCTTCCAGTACCTGAAGGGAGAGACAAGAAAGATGGAGAGAGACTATTTACAAGGGTCTGGAGGGACAGGACAACAGGGAATGGGTTCAAACTGACAGCAAGTAGGGTTGGATGGGATAATGGGCAGGAATTGTTCCCTGGGAGGGTGGGCAGGCCCTGGCACAGGGTGCCCAGAGCAGCTGTGGCTGCCCCTGGATCCCTGGCAGTGCCCAAGGCCAGGTTGGACACTGGGGCTTGTTGGACATTGGGACAGTGGAAGGTGTCCTTCCAAGCCAACTATCCTATGATTCCATTATTATGATTTCCATATATAAAAAGCTGAAATGGAGACAGACTCATCAAAACACTGAAGTGTTTAACCTGACCAGTCATTCATCCATTCATTATTTATTCATCCTGAATAATCCTGAAACTACTTTGATCCCTTTCATTTCCTGTGTTCTTCACTCTTCCACTTCCATGGTTTTGTCCATAAAACCAACCAAATTGTTTAACATGTGGCTTTAACTATTAAGCTGTGAGATTCCTAATGTAGTTCTGACATGCAGAATAATTCCTCTGTCCCTCATGTCACTCATGTAAGCAATTCCCAGTGTCAATTATCAATAATTACCCTTGGAAAATGGTTGGCAGTATTTGATCCTCTGACAGTCACTGGTACAACACTAACCCTGATCAGAAGGAGCTTAAGTTGCTTTAAACAGGCAAAAGATACTAATTATCATTGCAACAGTAAAACTTGATTGCTAAATTATCAAAGCTAATTTTGAGAACTTGGTTCTTTTTGATTTTTCCTCTTGCCTTTTCTTATTACCTGCCATAATCTTCAATCTTCCATCTTTCTCCAATTTTCCAAATTTCTATTCAAATTTCCTAATGTTTCCATCACACTCTCCTGTTTTAAATTCTGTCTTCTTTTACACTTCTGAATGTCTCTTTCTTTTTGATGACAATTTTGTTTGATCAGTTTAATTTGAGAAATTAAGGCCCCACTACAACACTGTTGCTTTACATAATATACCTGCAGTTTTCTGCCATAACATACATTTCCTATAGAAAACCCTTCCGAGAAAAACCTAACACTTCTTCCTCATGGTGCAGTTTAATATGAAATATTTTTTTCTGAGATTAATTTTATGCATCATTTAGATGAGCTAAATCCCAAGCAAGACAGCCTTTAGCTTAATTATTCTAAATCATTCCATAACTTTTATGTAACATAATAAATGTGGACTTTATTTGCTTCTGGGGAAAAAGTGAAATTTTGCATGCATTCATAACTAACCTAAGTACAAAGTAATTAAAGCTTTTCAGTGCTTGCTGATAAGCATTACCATGACATGGCAATTAAGCCCTCAAAATATCACAAAGAAGATGCATGAAATTATAGTCTTTTAAAATCACGATTAAAATAGGGAACCTGTGTGAGTTTTTGTAGTATACACATATGTGTGTGTCAGGTGATGCTTGGAAATGAAAGTATCCAAGTTCTGACAAAGGGAACTGCTCGAGTCTGGCTCTAAAGAAAGACTTTCACAAGTTTAAACACAATTTTCATCATTAGGAATAGATGGGAATCTCTCCCCTTGATGGCTTCCCACAAGAGCTGCCCATCCTAAATGCCCTCTTTATTGTCTTTACACACACAAGGGCTGCAGGTGCTGCTTGGAGAATGGATCAGGAATGTCTGGAACAGCCTGGAAGCTCAGGCTGGAGGGATGGGTGACATCTCACGTGGCATCTGCCTTGATGGCAGCTCCAGGAATGCTGTAGGCACTGTCACTGCTGTATCCCACTACAGCTGAAGAAGAACAGGCTGTAAGGAGCAAATCTGTTCAATCCTTTAATTTCTCCTTGCTATATTCTATGGCTGGCAAAGATTGTTCCCATTATTTGAGTTTAGTCCTTAAAAAAAAAAAAATTGAATTGTTATGAATCATGTACAAAGTATTTGAAAATCACATCTAAAATGCTAAACTTTTAGTTGGCAAAGACAATGACAAAAGAAATCCAGAAAATGAAAACCAGAATTCACAGCACACTGGTTCACCAGCATCCTTTCTTCCAGTGGCTGAGCACAGTAGCCAGTGTGCCACTAATTCCATCAAACCTGAGAGTATTCCCAGACCTTAGGAAAAAGTCAATTTATTGCTGAGTCAGACTTTGCTTATCTTTACCTTTCATATCAGTAGCTCCCTTGCTGCTGCACCACATGCGCCTGACAAATATTGTGTTAAGATTCTCACAATATGGGACACAGAATTTAAAATTCCTGATTCCATGTCTCTATTTGTGACACCTTCCACTGTCCCAGGCTGCTCCCAGCCCCAGTGTCCCACCTGGTCTTGGACACTGCCAGGGATCCAGGGGCAGCCCCAGCTGCTCTGGGCACCCTGTGCCAGGGCCTGCCCACCCTCCCAGGGAACAATTCCTGCCCAATCTCCCATCCAGCCCTGCCCTCTGGCACTGGGCAGCCATTCCCTGTGTCCTGGCACTGCAGTCCCTGAGGAATTGTCCCTCTCTGGTTTCCCTGCAGCCCCTGGGAGGTGCTGTGAGGTCTCCACACAACCTTCTCCTCTGCAGGCTGAGCAGCCCCAGCTCTCCCAGCCTGGCTCTATGGAATCATCACAGAATCCCAGAATGGTTTGGGTTGGAAGGGACCTTAAAGCTCGTCTCATTCCAGCCCCTGCCATAAGTAGGGACACCTTCCACTAGGGAAGGTGCTCCAGTCCCATAATCAACTCTGTGGCCTCTTCTGGACTTGCTCCAAGAGTTCCACATCCTTCTTATGTTGGGGGCACCAGAAGTGTCCGTGGTGCTCCAGGTGGGGTCTCATGATGGCAATACTCAATCATAAATATATGATTTTTTAATGCCAGTTTTATTGCATTTGCAGTAGACACTCTGTCACCGTGCAGGGTTGCTGAGGGGATGGTTTAGTGAAGTGCACTCAGTTTGCCATTCTTCATGAAACTAAGACTCAAACTCTCCCTGCTCCTTTTCAAGACCATGCAGACAGTTTAATCCTCCTTTCATCCCTTTTCTGAAACGTTTTGTTTTTTTTTTCCCCTCCATACACTTCCCACTCCTTTTAACACTGAAAAATTAAAACAAAAGAACAAGCACATCCCCCACCAGTCTGGGCTGAGGTTCCACATACCCAGTACCTTCAGAGTGCACAGCACAAGCAGATTAAATGCAATGCTTTCCCAGGTTTAAGGCTAACAGACCTTTAGCATTTACAGAATGCTTCCAAGTCACTAACCCTGAAGAGATGGAAAATATCATCCTGCTGCTCTCAGTACTGCCCAGCTGAATAAGAGATGTGCATTGAGGATGGTTCTCCATTCTCATTCAACATTAAAACAAAAAGTATTGTTAAATAAAAGTTATCCAGGCAGCAAAATGCACATGAATTCAAAAGAGGATTGGAGTCAAAAATCTCCCAACTTAAGTGCCAGACATGTCTATAATATGCCTATGATGCAGGAAGCTGGACCTTCTGAAAATGATGTATTACAGATGGTCTTATTTTTATCATCAATGGGAACGTTTTTGAAACAAAATGCTGTTCTCTGCATGCCCTTCATTTTAAAAGAACTGCAAAAATGTTCTGTATTGTCTGTTTTAAGCAAAGAGAGACTGTGTTAAGTGCACTGTGCTGTGCAAGTTTGATGTATCTTTTGGCCAATAGAAATACAAAACCTTGGAAAGGTCACCCATTTCAACTCTTCCCCACACAATTAACAATGAGGGAAAGAGAAAAGCAGTAAACAAGGAAGATAAGTAAAATTTTCAGCAATGCATTTATGGAATATTGAAAAGGTCACAGTCTATAGTGTATTCCCCTAATTCATTGAATTTATCAGGCTCTAAAATTCCAACTCTCACTGAACAGAGAGCAGAACAGAAATGCGAAGCTGTTATTTTGATGATTATTGTAATGACAATGTGAAACGTTATAAACTTAATGTACGCCAAGGGAATCTGTCACCTTATATACTGATATATATTTATAAAAGTAATAATAATCATCATACACGTCCATGGAGGCAATTAGATCCCATAGATTTTATATATAAAGATTAGGGTTGCAGAAATGCTTTGCTTCAATTCTAACTTGTAAGATTAAATGCAACACAACAAGTAGTCTTAAAAAACCACAGAATTATTTCTTTCTTTCTATTCTCTGCCACCAGCAGGAAAAGCTTAGGCATTGTGAGCTTGGACAGAAGGAATTTTCCTGTGCCTTCAGATGAATAAATTATTTAGATGATGCTCAATTCTGCAGCAAATTTGAGAATTAGACAAATTTCATAATATTCACAGAAAATTAACTAACTGACTGACAATAAACTGATTGCTTGGCCTCACCTGGGGCCAGGAGAAGACTTTTAATTTCATTTTAATGAAGACTTATCATTTCTATAACTATCAATAACAAAGTTAAAAAAAAAAAAAGACTGTCATTTGAATTTAGTAGCTGGCTTCTAATTTTACAATTAGGCAGATATTGTAAGAATATTTTGTGGGGATTAGCTAACTAGAATTGATTGGGAAAATAATGTAACCAACAGGAGAGATTTGAGATCATTTAAGTACAGTGACCTTTTTTGTTCTGTTCATGCTCACACTGCTTTTATTTTCTGACAGGGAAACCCCCAAGCTAAAATCCTGTGAAACTTGGCTTCAAGTCCAAATTAAAAGCACAATTGAAAAGCCTTATCCAGGTCACCTTCCAGTTTTTGATTTGACACAACTCAAATCAATCATTCCATCACTTACGCTGTTTTCCATAAGTGTGAACGATAAAAAAATATAATCCTTAATTACCTTAAATGAAGGCAAACAAATCTATTTATTTTTCCTTACTATTCCCTGCTCTCTTATTGTAGCTATGCACAAGTGAATTAGTTTTAAAGGAAGTTTAGGTGACAAATTTCCCCCCACTTGCAGAATACAAGATTAGATCACAGTATTCTCTAATTTATTGTCTCTTAATCTGCCTTCTTTCTGCAGCAAATTTATGGTCCTTAAGCCAGTGTTATTTAAAGAGTCCTTTTTATTATTTCATTCCTGAAGTAATAAATGTGATCTAATTTGATGAAGCATTTGTTCATATTATATTTCTCTAAATCAATTAGAATCTTGTTTCTGCTGAGGATATCTAATTTTCTCCTCTGCTTGCTACAACTTAAAATTCATATTCCACTTCCATTCTCAGT
Source organism: Corvus kubaryi (assembly GCF_017639235.1). Classification (NCBI taxonomy): domain Eukaryota; kingdom Metazoa; phylum Chordata; class Aves; order Passeriformes; family Corvidae; genus Corvus; species Corvus kubaryi. The sequence goes on along the minus strand of NW_024581093.1, from coordinate 16,917,078 downwards.
TTTTATCTAAAATTGCTGTTCCTGCAAACATTCTTGGCTTGTGTCCTCACTTGCTCAGAAGTCTACATAAAACCAACACAAATGAATTTTTAAAGCCGCTGAATAAATTCTTTGGACATATTTTTTACATATCTGAATAGATATGTAAAAAAAAAAAGGCAATATTAATTATGTAATATTTGGAATAATTCTAAGATTATTCATTTGTTAAACATGTTGATTCACCATATAATAATTACTAGAGATTATCCTTTATTGAGATAAGGAACCATAGGCTTTGAAACAAGGATAAAATGTGGTGGAAGTTTCTGTCTCTCTTTCTGTGACAAATTTCTTCCTCAGTCATAAAGTAGAGCATTAATGGACATGTGCAAGGAAGCTTTTCCAATTTCTCCCTGCATTATAGATGTCTTCAGTGTCATTAGTTCTTCTCTTAGATGAATATTAAAATTTAAACCAAAGGACTTCCTCCTTCTTTTAACCTTGAAGTTCTGCATTTTCACTGTGCTGGAGGATGAGCCTTTGGGGAAACACTGGGGATGAACTTTGGGGCTAAATGTGGAAGAGAAAACTGCTGCAGACCTTGTGTATTCCTGATTTCCTCACTGGACAAGGAACGCCTCCTCCAAGTGCAAGCCAAGCCAAAGAAAAGGGAGGAGCATCAGAGCAGTGCCTTCCTCCCCAGGGCACAGAGTGTGGCCAAGAACAGCTCCTTTTACATCCCAACTGCTGCAAGTTTCTCTTTCCATCTAAGTCTAGACAAGAAGAATCTACACTAGAAGAATTAAGAGGGGTGTGAACAGCACAGTAAAGATCCCAAAATAAAAAAAAAAAATACTGCTTTTGTTTTTTTCTTTTCTTGTCTTCTTTTTTTTTTTTAAATAGAGACTTCTCAACTGCAAAGCCACAGTGAGGGGTTCCAGACATAAATACTCCTTGACATATTGAGTACTGGGGGGAAGCAGTTCATGTCAGAGTAGCCACACAATTAATGTAGAAGGATGCAATAGGAAGGCCTCTATTTTTGGCTGCTTTCTAGCAGGGAATACACAGCCCACATTTGCTTTAAAATATTAACATTATGTGAATCAATTACATTAATCCTAATTTGCATGCAGTCTTGTCACTCCTAAAGGGGTTTTTTTTCCTCTGTTTTTTACTATCAGGGAGGGAACAATAGAAAATGAAGGTGTATCCTGCCAAAAAGTAGCAACTGCATTCCGTGTTGTCCTGATTTGCCAGTGTTTTAACAGATCTACTTCCACAGGATGTCTGAGAGTATTCCTGTAGCACAGGCAGAATTTGCAACCCAAATAAAACAATTTTTCATAAGTGAAAGTGTTTCACAACGATTTGTCCTCCACCTTTATTCAAAAGCCTCGCAAAAATGCTTCCTGTTACCACTGATTTGTAAATACTGCCCATCCTTTAGATGAAAAACTTACAGGAAATAAGTAGAAATCATTTTACTGTACAGAATAGTGGATTTTTAAAGGTTTTTTGTTGTGAACTTTGTAAAGCTTCTCTAAAGGATCTACCTTTGACCACGGATGATGTCAGCAGGCAATGACCTCATGCTCAAGTGGCATCATCCAAGACAAAGCAGTTAAGATCCCTTTAATGCCATCAGTTCTATGAATTGACACATCATAAATGCCTCTCCACCCTCATCGTTATACTGGAATCAAACTTGAAATGTAAAAAGAAAATTTTGGAGATTTCCTTTAGATTAAAAAAAAAAAAATAGTTAAAAATAAACATTTCAAACACCTACAATACATCTTCTTTTATCTCCCCCCCCTGCCCCAGGCAATTTGAGATTCACATGGCCTCTGTGGGTTCCAGCAACTGTCAAATATTATGAAGAGAAACCAAAAATCCCACACCCAACAACCAAACCAGCATCACTGTTAGTTTTCTTCCCAGTCACTAAGGAAAGCTCCCACTTCAAGCAGGGGCCAAGAAGACCTGAGCTGTCCTCCTGCCCCCCCACGATCTGTTTCAATCCTTTTGGCCAAGCCCCTCAGGGTGCCTTTGACACTAAAATAAGACACTGCTTAGTTATCCATTTGAAAACTCTTGCCAAACACTTTTCTCTTTTCCCAGAGGAAATAAAAAGCCCCAAGATATATTTAGAAATGCTTGACTTAGCTTTGCTTATTAAATATTTATTTTGATAGAGATCACAATAATGTAAGTTAAGTTTGATTCTAGTCACAAGTCCTGAACTTGGATATGGTTTGGCACTTTTTAAAAATTTATTTAATGCACTAAGCAAATGATCTTCTCTTGCAACTGTATTATTCTGCTTTTCTTGGAAAATCCGTGCTAAAATATGCAGACACAGCAAGAGAAAGATCATCTTCAGATTGTGGAGACAGAAAACAAATATATTTTGTGCAATATCAACAGAAATGGTTACACCTCTGAACAGCAATGTAAGCGCTGCACATTGACTGGAGAAAGTCAGAATTTACTGGTGGTGTTTTTAGGCCATTTTGTCTGGTCTAATTTATAGATAGAACCTCCTTTTTTCTCACCCCAAGTTATTTAAGTTATATATAATTATACTAAATTAACTGCAAGGAATGACTGACATTTGAACACTGAACTGGAATAATTTACAGGTATCGTAGTAGAATATTAACAAGAAATGCAGGCTGTGACCAAAAAAAAGGAATATTACTCTCTTATTGTGGAATAACTCATGTGAGGATCCATTAGGCATTGCACCTACAGGTCTATTGGTTCCACATTTTAAGACTGTCAGTGTAAAAAAGAAAACAAACTACACAAAAAAGCATTACTGGGGTTGCCTGGAGTTCTATCATGGCAAAACACAGTAGCAATGACATAATAATAAGGGAACCTCAGAGGAAACTGAACAGAACATTACGAGCTGACATACAAGAATAAAATCCATCTATGGAGAGGTAAAATAAAGAATTTAAGGGAAGACTGAGATTCCCAATATCTTCAAAGTAAATAAATAAATCAGTGCTGACATTTCTGAGAAAAATGGGGAAAATATTAGGGATGCCCGAAGCTGCCAAACCACCACCAACACAGCACTGACTGAGGCAAAGACAGTTTTAAAGTCATAAGGAAGAGAAAAAGCAGTCCTGGATAAAAGCTCCTGTGGAGATTTCAAAAAGGTGAACAACGATAACAAAACTATCCTACAAATGAGCCTTAATAGTTCATTAGCTTGAATAAGCGGATGCACTCAAAAATAAGTGCAAGGCTTATTTGTTTTTCACTACCTGTCACTTTTTATAACCTGCACCATGATGGAAATAAATGTGAGATTTCCAGAGGGCATTTGAAAAAAATCTCATTTGCCACAGTCTCTTGAAACTCCCCAGCAAAATTACACTAATTAGATTTAACGGCATCGACCACGCTGGGATAGATGCAACTCATAATTTAGACGAGGAGATTTGCCATAAACTTGGTTGTGTGTCTGCTGAGAGAGAGAGGGATCAAACCAGCCCTCAGCAGCCTCTACACGCTAAGATCCCTTTTGAAATTGAAGCCCATGGAGTCACTGATGTTGCTCACTTAGAACCAGAGGAAAATTTGTGCTGGAAGAAGGCTCCAGAAATCATCCATTCCAATCTCCCACTCAAAGCAGAAGCAGCTTCAAAGCAGGATTGTGTTATCTGGGGGCCTTGTCCAGAAAAGTTTTGAAAAGCTCTGTGGGTGGAAATTTGCCTGAGCTATCTGGGTCCTGCTCCAAGCAGCTCTCATTGTGACAAGGTTTTTTCTGTGTCCGGCTAGAATTTTCTTTGCTGTGGCTGCCCCACCCCTGGAAGTGCCCAAGGCCAGCCTGGATGGAGCTCTGAGCTGCCTGGGATAGTGGAAGGTGTCCCTGCCCATGGCAGGGGTTGGAACAAGATGAGCTTTAAGGTCTCTCCCAACCCAAACCATTCCATGATTCTATCCACACACAAGTTTGTCTTTGTTAAACCTCAGCTGGCCTTGAATTAAGGGGTTGTGGTGAAGGGGTCAAGCAAGATCTGTCCCAACAGTCCTGTCCTGATGTTTATCAACCAATAACCCGGATTTGGGAAACTTGACTGAAATGATTTATTTTTCTTCTGCCACAAATCCTTTACCATTCACTAAATTAGCTGTCTTTAAAGACTCAGAAAAGGTTTGTGCAAAATCCTCTAAATCTTTAGCCGTGGCAGTGGGAGAGATTAGACATCTATTCTGCACAGCTGAGTGATAAGCAGTTTAAAATACTTCACAGATATTCTGTTACCAGATTTGTTTGTTTGCTTCCAAATTACTTTCCTCTGGTTTATCATCTTTTCAAAGCCTAAATTACAGTTGCTCCCTTGGCTGTTAACAGCCCTAACTTCTGTTTATCCAAACCAGCAGGCATTGCTTTTAGCAGTACATAATAATTTCTGTCTCATTCTTCCTGTATTTGCTGAAAAAGCTGCCTCGTCCCACTGGGATTTGGCCAAACCATGTCTACAGCAGTAGAGTATTCCAGTTCTTTAACAATGTTTGATTCTCAAGGAAGAGCAGCCAGGAAAAGTGAGAGAAGGTGTTGCCTTTAGGAATCACTATTTATGGATTTTGCCAAAAATAATGGTATCAGGGATGAAATTCAGTTAAATACTGGTATTCTTTTCCTGAACTGCAAGAACCCAGTTGGAATTCTATGCTATAAATGTTTCTTTGGATTTCTAAAGAAACTGGATGTGAACACAGACTTCCTACATGACACCAGGCACATCACACATATTTTAGAGTACTGAGATCTCCTTTAGAGCCACATTTCCAGTGAGCTCTGAACATGACACTAAATGTTTGAACATAAACTGCTGGCGAAAGTTCTGGTCATATACATTACTGACCCTTCATTCTTTTTTTTTTTTTTTTAACTTGACAGCAGACAAGTGGAAAATTAGAAAATTAGTGGAAAATTAGAAAGACAAATACTTTCATCAAGAATAGTAACAAAGGACATGACAAGAGTTATGGGACTCCTAGGGCTTTCAGTGAAGGGTAAACAGGAGCTAAATTGCGGAATTTAAGTCTTTGTGTTCACAGACCTTACATAATGTTATGATGATCCTATTCTGCTTTATTTGGGACTTCATGCATGGATTTGACTATGATTTCCCATCCCCCCATCACAGCAGAGCTTACCAAAACCCAGGTTTAGCGGCTCATGTCTGCTTTGCTCAAGATTTGTTGGGTGACAGTACGATAACAGAAAGATGCACTGTGGGTTGCCCATGGGCTTCCCAGGAAAACCAGTTCCAAATACAGTGCCTTGAAGAAGTGTATAAAAACCAGCTTGATTCTCCCAATAAACATCTCAGTATCCCTGCTGGTCTGAGTCTGTGCCTCGGTCTTTACAAGTTCCTTGGACAGCTTTTCCTTGTAGAGTTATAAACACTCCCAGAACGCAGCCAAAGCAATGGCCAAAGTGTGCTTCATCCCCTCACCTGGGAAATCCTAATCTCAGTCTTGGGACAGCACGTTAAGAAGCGGATTTTAATTTGAACCTTCAGGAACAACAGTGACGAGCACAGAGAGGCCAGAAGTCCCCCTGGATGATTCCCTAATTCCAGGCTATTGTTCCTTGCTGTAACGCAGAGATTGTGTGCATGATCAATGGCATATTAGACACAGAAAAAGCAATTCATGTGTGTGACTGGTGAAGCAACCTTGAGTCTGCAGCCACCATTAGTGGTGACAGGCACCACATGGAGGTGCTCAGGGCAGTCCCCACAAAGGTCACTCATAAAGCACATTCCAACTCATTGCTTTGCCTTTGAGCACAAATCCAATTGCTTCTGTTTTGCATGTCAGGATCTTCAGCAGCAGCACACAGCAGAGAGCAAAACATACTTAGGTGACACTCCCTTAACTGTAGGCAGATCTGATTAATGAGACAGGGCTGGAATTAACTTTTTTCTTCACGTCAAGAAGATTTCCTGAGTAGTGGAAAATTCCCCTTCTGATGTTGTTCATTCCCATTTAACTACTGCCAAGCATGCTGAAAGCTAACACATTTCTGAGGCTGCACCAGCCAGCCATCCATATCTTATTATCCCTGTAAATATAATGAGATATGATTTGATATTAACGGCTGCAGATTTATCTGTTTAGGTTGGAAATGCAACTCCTGCTGCAGTTCCAGCTAACTGGAAACATACCCAGTGCCTTCAGCTGATGGGAATCAGAGGAACATGATGTCTTAAAGACAACTTCATAACTTAAAACCACGACATTTAAAAACGTTTAGTGTTTAGATTAATGCTGGAAGCACTGCTTCTTCCTGCTAGCAACATTCCTCACACACACAGCCACAAAGAATTGAACCAGCTAACAGTATAAATAACTGGTTAGAAATTAAAAGTCTACTCAAAATTAGGCAGGGAAACTCTTTCCAAGCATATTTAAATTATTATCAGTGCTTAAAGATTCCAAGGCCATCCTGTGCATTTCCCTGCTCCATGGACAGTCCTGCCTATGCAGCATCCCATTACTGGACTAATGGAGCAGTCCCAGCATATATATATATATATTTTTTTTTAATATTCATTTTCTAGTTACATATAGATATAAAATTCAAACCATAGGGAAAATCTTGCTGTTGAAAGAAGCCAGAGGGAATTCTAGCTCGGCATTGGAGCCCTCCATGGAGCTCCCAGGTCACCCAGCGTGCAGATTCTCTGTAAATCTCTCTGTACCAAGGCAGACAATTAAACCAATCAATCCACACACAGGAAAAACTTATGTTGTCCAACAGAACTTAACATTAAAAAGATTAAAAAGTTATTTGACCAAAAAAAGCAGAAAATGAAAAAGTAATTTAAAGGGAAAAGGAAAAAAGGTAAAAAAAAGAAAAAAGTTCACTCTTCCCATCAGCTACAAAGTTTTCCTGCCTAACCCTATAATTACAAATACAGGATTTTTTTACATTATTTTCTTCATTTCTTTGTGTTACTCATTTACATAAATTTATGCATAATCAGAATTGTGAACGCCAATACTCCCAACCTGCTATAACGCCAATACTCCCAACCTGCTAAAAACCATAATTAATTATGGTTTTTACTGACTTGGATCCAAACTACTGGTTGTCTTCCCTATTTTCAAACAGTTTGAGCAAATGTGTCTTGCTGCACCCCCTTTCACCTATATTTAGATTTTTCCTCTTGACTGAGCCTCACAGGCCTAGATATATTCAACTAATATATTCACACCTCAATCCTGATTTCCCCTCAAAGATATTAACATCCAATTCCAAATGATGCTCTCAGTTAGGAGCTCAGGTTGTCAGCAGTACCCAAGCCAAGGCAAATTAAAAAACACAAAACTGTTAATGCAGCAATAACTGCTCCCAAAGTAATTTCATTATGTTAAAACTTGGTCAACCAGAGCACTCCAAGAACTGTGTCACCAAGGTATATTTCCCACACAATATTAAGGCTTGCATATTTAAAAAATATATACATTTCCCACAGGGAAAAACCCTGCTGGAGTTCAGGTGTCAACGGGGGAGTTCTGAAAGCACTTGTGGATTTCAACATTACTAGAAATAGTAAGACCAGAAAAAGAAACTCCTTTGTCTTTTTCTAGATGGAAATTCTAATTTCCCATATGCAGCTTCAATGAGCCATTAGGAAAGGAAAGACAAAACTTGTCCTAAAAATTCTATTAAATATTTCTGGTTGTTATATGCTGAAATACATCGTTATAATCATGGACTTTTTCTTTGAGCCATATGGGAAAGTGAATTGAAGACCTATTCAAAGAATAATATTTTATTTATTAAGGTAATAAGTTGCATTTTTTCATCTAATTATTTAAAAGGCTGCTTACAAACCTTCCTCCAACATACTGAAAATTATTTTTATAAGCTTAATATAGACTTATGTTAAAGTTTGCCTTAGCAGAGCCAACAAATAATGTGTTTTCCCTTGGAAAATGTTGTTACAATAAGTGTGCTTTATCAATAATATATCACAAGAACTCTGCTGTGTCTTGATTTAAATTCTAAAACTCATTCATTATTGACCAGAACTGGGAGAAAAAACGAAATATTATATTTGAAGCTGCATATGGCTGCATTTAAACTCAGTTTTAGATCTCTACATATTCAAATTAAATTGTTCATAACAACGCGTTGTCCTACTCTGAAGAGCAGGTCAGAATTCTTGACTTCAGGAATTGAAAGTCTCAAATATCAGGGAGCATAAATCAAACAAAAGCATAACCTGAACAATCTCTGATTTTTATAGTGCTATGAAAAACCTGCAATTATAACCAGATAAATTATTTATATAACAGAAATCTCATTTAATTTTCATTTCTTCTTTCTTGTGACATGAGGGGTGAAAAAATCTAATTTTTCTGTAGCACAAAACACATAAAAAGTAGTTGCTGGTTTTGCAAGTACAGTGTCTGATATGGCTATGACTTTTTTTTATGACTTTTTTTTTTTCCCTCCAGGATTTAACTCTCTCAATTCTTCAGAATTTTATTCACCTGCCAGGAAGCACGTGGATGTTACACTGGGGTCAATTATGACTCAAATTTGGAAGACCCCTCATTGTTCTCCCTCCAACAGATCCCATCAGGGTGCTTGGGAGCAGTTTCCCTCAGTATTCTGAAGTTACTTAACTCAAAGATAAATGCATAAAATCAGTGACTTTCCAGAAGTTCACATTTTGCTATTTTGCCTCTTTAACTCCATGATTTATCTCTCATTATTTATAGTTTCCTTTTTTATAGCAAACTCTACCCATCCTATTTTGCTGCTGATATTCAGAAAGCATTACCTTTAGGCAAAATAGGGTTTTTTTCCTAACTAATCTTTTTTAAGTATAAAAAAGGATTTTTATTCAGATATTGCAAAAGCAGGAAGGAGAAGGATTGGATTCTGTGCCACACATGTAGCACCCTTTAAGCAGACTGAATATTCAGTGATTTTACCAGCTTGATATGTCAGACCCAGGTCATTTATTTCATGGCCCTGTTTGAAGGGCCCCTGTTGGTTTGACTGTTTAAAAAGGCTGCCCGTTGGATCAAGTCCATCTTTAATTTGTTCTGTGCTGTTCTGTCCCAAAGGAAATGAAAATGGTTCACAGAGAAGGGCTGCAGGTCCTGGATGAACAGATATGGCCTCGTTCTCTGTGAATATTCTGCAATATCAACTGGGTCATATTTGACTTTGGAGGTGAAGATCGATGTTAGTTGTAGAACTCACTTAGGAAGAGTTTTTAAACTTCACAGTTCTGGCTAAATCTTCCCCCTCTCCCACTCAGGTTCCTCCTGAGAAGCCACCTGCATTTTATTTGTTATTACTTCATGAATACAAATATCAGGACTGGATCCAATGATAAAGTAAATTCTGTTTATCTCAAGCTAAAATGCTGTGTTAGAACATCAGTGATTAAGAGCAATTAAGTAACAATCAATAGAAAGAACAACTAAAACATGCACAGAAAAAAGTTAAATAAATCCTCATAAAATTTCTTTCTATTGCTGCTGATGCTGTTTTCTCCAAGTTCAGTAATTTTACAGGAAAAGGAAGTGCTAGGTAATGTGTAATTATATTTTGTGCATCTGTAACTGATGCACAAAACTGTGATACTTTGTTACATTACATCTTTAGGAGGTATGTAATACAATTCACTGCAGCAATTGAAATTAAAAATGTATATGCAAGGCTTAAGTACTCAAAGGAGAGCCCTAACTAAAACAAATCATGGTGCTGAAAATTTAAAGAGTTGCAATTACAGTGCCTTTGTGCTCCTCGGATAAGCCAGGTTTGTGCAGCTGAGCCTCTGCCATCGTTGTTAGACAGGGCTCAACACCTCAGTGAGTGTTCTGAGGGTGCAAATGGTAAATAACTGTTGTTATTTAGTCCTACTAAACATAAAGAAGTCCTGCTGCAAGTCCTTCTGCTGAATTAGCTGTGCCTCTTCCATCTGGAGATACCTGTCCTGCTCTTTACCTTGGCTCATCTCCTGCTCCCATTCCTGCTGAGGCACTTCAGGGAGCTGATATTCTGCTGGGAGGATCAACACAGCCTCATTCTTGCTTGTTACTGCTGTGAAATTCCTTGTTTGCCCCACTTGTGCTCTTCCCCTGCTCGTGTTGCACCCAGATGGGGTCTGCTGTTGCTCCTAACTGGAAGAACAACACATCTCCACTGTCCAAGGGATTTTAATCTTCCTGCAGACAACTTTCACAGACAGGTAAAACAGAAAAACTGATTTCTATCAACTCCCCAAACCAAACAGTTGGAATTTAACTGTTAGGATACACACATCCATGGCCCAGCTACTCTCCTCCACTGCTTTAAAGTCAGAGACTTTAGAGTTGGACTCTTTACAGAAGAGAAATGGGCCCCTTCCACATGATCCATGTCATCCTCAGTGAGTGTCTTATGGCCACACAAGTTATGCTACAAATTTCCTACTGTCCTACACAAGGGCAGCCTCAAGGACTATTCCAATGACACCCATCCCTCAGGTGACATCTAATTTATGAACAGCTCCAGTTACATGGGATCACTCCTATTCCACAAAATCAAAATCTTCTGGTGATCCAGATCAATGATTTCCAGCTTCCAGAGAAAGGCACTAGGCTGATAACAGTGTGAAGACTGAAGCCCTTTATGTATCAGAAAGGGCTACAGGGAAGATGGAGAGGGACAATTCCTCAGGAACTGCAGTGCCAAGACAGGAGGGAATGGATTCACACTGACAGAGGGGAAATTCACGTTAGATATTGGGCAGGAATTGTTCCCTGGGAGGGTGGGCAGGCCCTGGCACAGGGTGCCCAGAGCAGCTGGGGCTGCCCCTGGATCCCTGGCAGTGTCCAAGGCCAGGCTGGCCATTGGGGCTTGGAGCAGCCTGGGACAGTGGAAGGTGTCCCTGCCTAAGGCAGGTGCTGGAATAAGATGAGCTTTAAGGTCCCTTCCCACCCAAACCATTCTGGGATTCTGTATCAGCTGTACAAAAGCAGATCTGTAGCTATGCCTATTCCTTAATCTGTCTTTTGATTACAGCTATAAATACATTTCAGTATTTGAGCTCTTTTCTCCTGCTTGATGCACCAATTAGTACTGTCAGTATAAGAAATAACAATAATAAAATCAGAAAGATATTTCTTTACCAGAAAAATACCTCACGCAAAACCAAACAGGATCCTCCAGATGCTGGTAGTGTTTGAACACCCAGGAGCAGAGCACAGCATCACTGATATTTTCAGTGCCTGGTACTTTCTTTGTGCACAGGACATGGTTACAAACAGTCAGGATGCAGCAGCTGAAAGAAGCCTTTGTCAAGGAGCATTCCAGGCTGCTTAAATCTGATCTACCATCATTATTCTTTTGAAGCTGTCTCATAAGCAGCTCAGTGAGACACGTGTGAGAGAAGTTATGGCACAGGAAAGTTTGCCTTTTTACAGCACTGTCATCAAAATTTACTGGTGTATTAAAGGTCCTAATTTGAAAATAAGTTTTCTGCCTTTTTTATGATATGTGATATTTTATAGAGATTACATTCATGGAGGAATCTGGAAACACAGTAATTAACAACTTAAAGATCTTCTAAATGCCAAAGCTATTCCATGGGCTGACCGAGAACATTAAAAAGTCATGAATGATGTCAGAGAACATATTCACCAAGATTAAATTATTCCTGAAGGAAAGATTAAAGCAGTTTATGGGCTTATATCTAGGACCCAAAATAGTCATGAAAGAAACCGTAACACAAGTAACCAGGATAAAAAAAAAATGTACTGTGACACAGGCAGAAAATAGCTTTTAATATATTCCACCTTTGTTGGCTGATATGTAAATTTATAATAAGTGGTAGTACAAGAGTTGGTTTTTCAACGTGTGAAAAAAGAAGCCAGTGTTGTACATCTCTTGCTGTCTCCTCAGACCACACACACTAGATCTTTATGTGAAAGAAAAGAAAGGAAGGGAAAAGAAGAAGGGGGAAAGAAGAAGAAAAATAGAAGCTCCATGATTCCTGTTTTCCCTTGGAGCCCTCCTGGAACAAACTCCAGGTTCCCTGGCCAAATCCAGCAGCAGCCCAATACAACTGGTGGGTTCCAAGATCATTGGCAAAAGTGATCTGGCGATTAGAGGGGCAATAACTCATCCAGCAAACACACAAAGCCTTCAATAAAAGAAAGAAACACAGATGCAGGACTATATGAGGGACCAAAATTATCTCATATTTGTTTTCTCCACAAATCTAATTATTGTCTTCTTCCAGGTGTTCCTTTTGCTGACTTGACTTTAACAAATCACTTTGCTCTGTTGGTGGATGCTCACATGAATAAAAATCTCTGCTTTACTCCAGCAGAATCTTATTTGGGCAACGATAAATATTTACTGATACAGAATGCTCTGCAGTCCTTACAAGCAAACGTGGATTTATTTCAAATTTGAGGGCCATTTTCTGTGATCTCCCGTTAGCTGAGAAACCAAGAAAATCATGTCAAAAGTGAAATGCTCTCATGAAAATGAAAGGTTGTCTGATCCTTCTTGAATAAATAAAAGAGTGAAGTAGGAATTAATAGTATTATGAACAATGAAAGTCTTAAAAGGAAAAAATATAAAAATATGTAGAAAACACTACATTTTACCTAAGACTTGACAGGAATAAGTTACACTGATTGGAGAGGGGAGGGAAGGGGGTTTGCCAATGAAGTGATTCAGCACAAAGAAAACAAGAGCTCAATTCACACCTCCCTTCCTCATTTGCACAGGTGATTTTATCTCGGTCTGCATCTCCTTTGTGTGGAATACTCAAGGCACCCCTGGGAAATACCCCGTGAATCTCTCCTGTACAGTAAAGTACCTTAACAACTGTAGTCACGGCCCTGGGGGAACAGCTCATCTTAGAGGAACCTCCCTCCTGTCCCTGCACCTCCAAAACACCTGAGAGGGTTTGAATTATCGCTCACCTGAAAGCAAAGAGAGCCCCTATTTCCTCAAACTGAAAATACTGAAACTTGGAAAATAGATGACTGCTTATTTCTCCTCAGCAGCCTTTCACACCCATTCCATTTCCTCACCTGTCTCCTACTTCGGAATGAGGATTTTAAGAAGTCTTCCATCCCCTCTAGTGTAACCCCCTCAAATTTAAACGGGAATTTTAAGACTCCTTCATTTGATATAAGAGAGGAAAATCTCTGCTGGTTCAAGAGCTGCTTCATGAAATAATCTCACCCAGCTGAGGGGGGAACTGATCATTCATCAGGAGAGCAAGGCAGACATCTGGGCTGGGAGCAATTGCAGCCATCCAATGCCAGCCTGTTCTGGCATCCAATTTTAATCTGCATTTGTCCAGTCCCTTGGAGGAACACAGCATGGCCACCGATGAGTTTGGGTGATTACTGAGCCATTCTCTCTCTTAACAAGGAAAAGGTAGAGGGGGGAACAACTACTAGAGAACATTTTGCACTCCTGTATTTTTGCTGCACGTTATAAATATTTCAAGGGTTGGCTGTGTTAGAAAGGATTCTCCATCTTTCAAAAACAAATTTACGTGACAATATTTGGTGTTTCTGAACCCCTTTACTTCCATTCAAAGTGCTGCTTCTGTGCCCATTTGGAATAAGCTTTCTGAAAATCTTCCCTCCCCTCTGGTTTAAATACCCAAATTAAAACGGGAATTGCAGGACTCCTTTCCAATCTTTTAATATAAAAAAGGTAAACTCTTGGAGACTACTTTGAAACACATCTTCCTTGATTGTCATAGGGCAGTAGTAGGTGGGCTACACTTTTTTTTTTTTTTTTTGGCTCCAGGAAGTGCAGAAGCTGAGATTTTATTTAAATACTGCAGAGGATGTAAGATGAGAATTATTTATCTGCTTCGACCTCTTTTGTAGAGTTGGATGTGATTTTGCCTGTTTTTTCCCTACAGTTTCTATAAGAGGCAAATACTGTGAAATCCCAGCCAGGACTTCTCTTACTTGGGTCACTGCTCCTCTCTGGGGATGGTCAAAACTTTGTTCTCCGATCAATCAGTCTTTATTTCCTCTCTGCCAGCTTTCCTGTCCTAATATAATATAATAACACAAAATGTCAGCTTCGAATGTACTGAAGAGAAGGAAAATCATCATTCATGGGGTTTATCTGTGCTGAGGTCCATTTCCACACTGTGTCTTCCAAGCCCTGAGGAAAGCATGCTATGAGAACCATATTATTTCTCCTCAGTGAGGAGATGTTATAGCCATGATCATCGCATTAGGCAACAAAACTGTGCAGAAAACAATGTATTGGCACTGTGCTGGTAATGGTGACAATCACAAGAATAAGTGCCTTAATCTCCCCATTGTCAGGAGCACACACAGTTTCTAAGAACTGCGTGCATACATTCTGAGAAACACTGCCAGCTCCCAAGACAAAACTTTGCTTATGCTCTACAAATTCATTTCTTCAGCTACTTCTGAGGCACATGTGCGTGTGCTCTGTTCCTGACTCCCTTCCTCCCCAGTGCACTGCTACAATTATTAGATATATGCCTACAAACGATCAAAATGCAGTAACTTCTTCTGGGTTAATGAATGTAATAAATGGCGTTGATGCTGAGGTGATCATCTTAAAGATCACAGTGGTTTAGCTGGAAAACAACCAAGGAGGAATGTACAGAGCCCTGAAATCCTAACGAGAGGCATGGGGAGATCAGCACTGCACAACAGAACACACACACACACACTGCTGATTTAGGCAGTGGAACCACAGCCTGGAGCGAGTCGGTTTGGATCTCTCACAAAAGCGATTCAAGCACCATCTCAGCAGGTAAATCAGCTAACGAGGTGTGTTGGAGAGGAGGGAGAGGAAAGCAAAGTGCTCAATCTGGCTCTCTTGGCTACTACAGTGCCTGCTGAGATAGGGAGTTCCCTGGGGATTGCTTTCCCTGATCCCTGAATGAAGGATTTTCCTCTGGAGAGGTGAAAGGTGCAAACGTCCCACAGTTGTTACCTGTGCTGAGCTCACCCTGCGAGCCGGGATCTGTGTGAGCTCAGCATCACAAACGGGGCCACTTTGGGTAAAGAAATAGGGATCTGTGGGGCCTGGTCCAGCCCTGCAAGGCCCAGGGGTTCCAGCTGTGAGAAGCACCCATGGGCATCCTCAGCCCAGGGATGTGGTCCAACACTGCAGGGATGAGGTGTTCCAGCTGTGAAAGGCACTCACGGACATCCTCAGCCCAGGGATGTGGTCCAGCCCTGCAGGGATGAGGTGTTCCAGCTATGAGAGGCACCCATGGGCATCCTCAGCCCAGGGATGTGGTCCAGCCCTGCAGGGATGAGGTGTTTCAGCTGTGAGAGGCATCCATGGGCATCCTCAGCACACGGAGTGGGAGCCTGGGAGTCTCCTGGGCTTAAACATCATCAATAAGATCTATTCCAGCATTTACCAAGCTGCATGGCAGAGGTGCAAGAGCACAGATACTGTAATATTCCACAACTTAGAGTGTGCTAATTTAGTCTCCCTTCTCTGAGAGTCACGTATATTTGGTATACCCTGTATCACATAATTTTCAAAAATAAGTGCAAGAAAGCTGCTTTGAACAATCAAAATAAGGTATTTTCCTTGCTGTTTATATTTTATTTACAGGCTCTTTTTGTTCATTGCTCATGGTATGTGTTTTCCCTATTGTCTCAAATATTTGTCTTTAAGTAGAGCAGTTAATTCATTTTGATTATACTCAAATCTCCACTTCTCACCACACATATCTGATCTAATTAACATAAAGCGATTAATGTTACTGCCATTAAATATAATGAGCAAACCCCTTAACAATTGAATAGCCCTACTTGATAAATATGATATTTTAGAAAAAAAATAGTCCCAGTTCTTCTTTTCCACTGTAAACTCTTTAAGAGTTCATATTCTATTGATGCCAGGTTATCCAGATGCTGAATCAGAATTTAACCACCAATGTGAAATCATTTGTTTAAGTCCTGCTAAAACCTCAGACCCCTCATGGGTTGCACTGGGATCTAGTGACAAAATGAAAGATCAGCAAAAGATGTGTTCTGTGCAGAAAGGCGAGATTAGGAAAAATATTTTTTATGCAGTGAATTTAAGGATGATATTTTTGAGGTATCATATCTACCCTAAGGATAAAACTGTCCTGAAATACTCCTTGAAGGACCCGAATATTTGTTATGTTAAAAGGATTTATGGTCTGTCATTAATGAAATCCCCAAACACCTTCTAGTGTTCCAGAAATCCCAAAAATGTTGTGGTTCCAGGCTGCCTGGAGCAGGAGGCAGTTTGTGTGTGTGTCAACAAACATCACCAACATCATCAGTCCATTGGTAACAACTCAAATTGAGCTTGTTGACCTTGAGCAGCTACCAAGCATCCACCCAGCCACTCATTCAGCCTCCTCAACAAGATGGGGGGAGAAACTAAGATGAAAAGGCTCATGAATCACAATAAAGACATGGACATCATCAGAATTTGGCACGACAAACAAGCTGGTATGAGGTAAAAAGCACATTAGGATCTAATTTTCCTAAATTAAGAAAGGTAGTTTTCTGTTTAGGTCTATTTAAAATCAAGACAAGAGAAATAATTAAAATATTAAAAGGAAAAATAAGATGTTCTTACCTCCTACAAGTGAGAAAACAAATGTTCATATTCATTTGCATATGGAAAAAGCTTTGTTTGCTACATTATGAAAATTCCATTGTTAAGATATGAACATCCTAAGTCTAAGATCATAGGAAAGGTTAAGTCTCTTACCTGCTTCCAGCAGAAATTGTTTAAAAGAATGAATTTAGTGTATTTAATACCAAGGAATGGCAGATTAGATGACAATGACACTCTTACAATGTGGAAGATCACTGTGTGCATGAACCCCACTAATTGATTTTACATATGAGCACTTTATGCAGCAAAACAAAGTTGTATTCTAGATTCAGAGGAAACACAGAAAACCCACACCACTTCCAGTGGGCTGAAGCACCTGCCTAAAGATTTTTGGGTAGAAGAGGGACTGCTCATACTTGCTTTGCTGAGTAAGGAGTTTTGGACACAATTTGGACACACTCTCCTCAAGGTGACTCAAGTTTCCCTGAGATGAGACTTCCCCTCTACAGGATAAACACTTAAAGTTTCATTTTAAGGTTGATGAAAGGGACCCAGACCTTATAAATCAAGTGTTTACTATGTGTGCTGAAAATCAAATGTTAAAGCCTGAAAAGCAAACCTGATTAAAGGAGTACCAGAGAGTAGAAGTGGCTATAAGGCCAGATAAGCATCTAGCCTAGATAAGAACTCACAAAGAGACCTCTCAAAAAGCGATAGCAAGTTCAGCAGTGAAGAAGCAAAAACTGGCTTCAAAAACCTAGAATTTTAAAAATATTATCATCCCTGTGCTGTTAAAGCTGGAGTTCTTTAATATCGTGTGCTCAAAACTCGTTCAATTTAGGAAGTTTTAGAAACTCTGGTGACCAACTACATTGGGATTAAAGACTGGAATGTCATGGAGAGCTAGAAGGTTTCCCGTGTAAACAGATGTTCCCAAAGTTCAGAGGATGTCAGAAGACAGTCTAACACTTGCTGCACGTTTTTTCCTCAAACTTTCTGGAACAGTGAACTGGAAAATCTTGGAGATGTCCGAGGCCACTGGAATTTTGCATCCCCGAAAACGCGCCGGTGTTATGAGCCTGTTATGCCTTGTCCATCTTCCCTCAGGGAATGTGCTGTGGTTTAATAAGGCTGGAACGCACAGGGTGGATCCTGGCGTGTCCCGTTCCCGCGGCACCCCGAGCCGAGCCCTCGCTGTCCCCTCGGTGACGCCCGCTCAATCCTTTCGGGGGCAGCGGGCACAAGGCAGGGGCAGCCCCGTGGCACCGGCAGAGCTGCGGGCCCCGAGCAGCCCCCCAGGAGATCTCCTGGCCCTGAATCTCAGATCCCAGCCCTGCCCGACCCGCCGGGAAGCGCTGGGGATGAGCTGGGGCTGGACTGGGGATGCGCTGGGGATGGGCTGGGACTGGGCTGGGGATGAGCTGGGGATGGGATGGGCTGGGGATGCACTGGGGATGGGATGGGGATGGGATGGGGATGGGATGGGCTGGGGATGCACTGGGGATGGGATGGGGATGGGATGGGCTGGGGATGGGATGGGGATGCGCTGGGGATGGGATGGGATGGGCTGGGGATGGGCTGGGGATGGGCTGGGGAAGAGCTGGGGGTGG
>NW_024581093.1:16898423-16898852 GCF_017639235.1 Corvus kubaryi | reverse complement strand
ATGGGCTGGGGAAGAGCTGGGGGTGGGCTGGGGATGGGCTGGGGATGAGCTGGGGATGAGTTGGGGATGGGCTGGGGATGGGCTGGGGATGAGCTGGGGATGGGCTGGGGATGGGCTGGGGATGCCCCGCGGGCCCGGAGCTGCTGCGGGTCCGGCCGCGCCCACTGCCGGGATTCCTGCTGTCCCTGTGCACACCATCGCACCCCTGCTGCGGGGCCAGAGGCTGTGCCAGGGCCGGAATCACAGAATATCCTGAGTTGGAAGGGACACGCAAGGATCATATTCACTCCCATTGCATTGATTCCACTTATTTCAGTTAGATGAATTATCACAGAATCATGGAATGCTTTGGCTTGGAAGGGACCTTAAAGCCCATCCCATCCCACCCCTGCCATGGGCAGGGACACCTTCCACTGTCCCAGGCTGCTC
>NW_024581093.1:16874240-16898023 GCF_017639235.1 Corvus kubaryi | reverse complement strand
GGACAGCCCCAGCACTGGGCCTTGTTAAACCTCAGGAGATTCCCAGGAGCCAATTCTGGTGCTTGTCCAGGTCCCTCTGGATCACATCCCAAACAGGTATGAGATAAACAAAGCATATTTTGTGCCTCCAATTCCCTTCTGAGTCAAGAAAGATGGATCTGTCTGGGGGGGAATCAGTCTGCCTGAGAGCAATGTCTAAAAGAGATGCATGTGGAAAATATTTCTGGATTTGGTTTCAAAAGACCCTTAAAATTATGAATAGTATTATAACAAAATCTACATAGCACTGAAAGTGTTTCTTGATGAAAATGGTGGAATGTTAAGCAGTGCCATAAAATCGGACAGTATTTGTTCTCTATGTGAATGAAATTAGCACTAAAGAATTCAAACTGTACCTATTTATCAAACTCACCACTTTTATCTAAGCATTATTATGTATTTGCAAGGATATGAAACCAAGCTTTATAGTATTAAAATTAGTTATATAAAATTAGTTCGTTGGGATCTATGATCACTGTATTTTTTCATGCACTTCAGCTGCAAGAGCTGTAAATCACAAGTTTATTTCTGAAGTTTTCCTATGTTTCCTAAATGAGGGCACAGATTAAAAATTAAAAAAAAAAAAAAAGGAAACCAACAAAAACCAACCCACAAACAAACAAAAAGCCCAAACACAATGACCCTCGCCAAGTCTATAGAGAATATATAATAAGGTTTAAGATCCCTCATCATATGCCAGACTCAAATGTTGTTACACACACATTTGAACTGACCCGGAACAAGACTCCCAGTTCTGTTCTGCACAGCTGGTGCAATGTAATATTCTTTTACTGCCAAGAAATATGTGTGAGCACAAAGAGAACTGGATGACTTATTAATATTGTTCCTCTAACATTTAGGCTTTTATGAGGACATCCAGAAATTTCAATAAAGTATAATAAAAAGTTTTATTTTTGGCATATCCCTGAATAGTAAATGTAACAGGCTAAGCTTAAGCAAAGATAGAGGATGCAGATATTCTCACAGCTCAGATTTCCTACTGCTGTTACTCACAGGTATTTACTCCAGGTGAGGATGCAACCTAAAAAATGTCTAATTCTTCCACAGTGAGTTTTTATTCTGATTCTTTTTTTCTAAACCCAAAGCTAATGAAAATTTAGAATTATCTTCTGTCCACCCCACGCCCCACTCCTAAAATACAAAAATAGAGTTAAAGGGAATGTAGGACATAACAAAAGGTTTGATTTTTACCAATTCTAACCAGTCTAACTCCAATCCAGGAAAGGAAAATTAAATATGGCAAGTACAGCACCCTGTGCACCATATTCAGGGTGTTTTAGAGTTGCTTTACAAGGCTGAGACCAAGATTTAGGAAACCTCTAAATAAGAGGGGTTAAGCCAAACATTTCTCTTATAATTATTTACAGTTTCGAAAGTCCATCTTTGCTTCCTGCCTCGTCCACTGGAAATATCACAGAATCATGGATTATCCTGGGTGGGAAGGGACCCACCAGGATCATCAAGTCCAACTCCTGGCCCTGCACAGGACACCCCAAAATCCCATCATGTGCCTGAGATCCAACAGGTTTGTTTTGGTTTTTTTTTAATGAATTTTGACTTAAGATTTACTATCAGGGTGATTTTTCGTGGTTAATCATGGGATCCAGAATGGTTTGTGTTGGAAGGGACCGTAAAGATCACTTAATTACACCACAAGGACAGCTCTCACCATTCCCAGGCTGCTCCAAGCCCCAGTGTCCAACCTGGCCTTGGGCACTGCCAGGGATCCAGGGGCAGCCCCAGCTGCTCTGGGCACCCTGTGCCAGGGCCTGCCCACCCTCCCAGGGAAGGATGTTTTCCCAACACCCAATCTAAACCTCCTCTCTCTCAGTGTGAAGCCATTCCCCCTTCTCCTGTCACTACCTGGTCTTGTAACAGTTAAGTGACACATCCATTGCAGGAATTCAGCATTTTTCAAGAAAAAAGAAGAAAAAACCAAACCTTTGTGGTCACCTCAGCAACTAAGACTCCTTAATTTACCAGTCTGCCACCACTGGCCATGAGGTATAGCTGGAGTCTGTGCTCAGGGAGATGACAAACTCTTGTCTGATTTGTTGAGTGCTACACATCTTAAAATTAGGGCTGGGGCCAAGCCCTGCTTAAGTTAATGAGTTCTTTTAAAATTATCTACTGGAATACCTACAGTGACTATACATGTTATGCTTTTTGTTAAGCACAAAAGCATTAAAAAAAAAAAAAAAAGCCAGGGAAAAAACCCTCTGAATTATATCTGAGAGAGAACATAAAGTTGTGTAAAAAAACCCAGACAGCTTTTGGATTATGTTGTTACTTTAAATCAGGAAAACCAAGGAATGAAATAAAAAAAAACTCCATAAACACCTCTAATTGTTCAAGTATATAACCACCGAAATGTTGTAAAAATAAACAGATAACAACTTCTATTTTCCCAGTTTTCTCTCTTGGAGAGATTTACTTTTTGTATGAGATGTCTAGAACAACAGATTTATGACTCTGGCTCCCAGTCTGGACAGATCCTGCTGAGTCACAAAATGGATTGGTCTGAAATGTAAAAGTGATGCTCATAATTCTGTGGATGTGGACACGTCCCACACAGAAAAGCAGGTTCTCCCTGCAATGCCATCAGGAAATAAGCAAAAACCTGTTGGAAAATTTCACCTATAAATATTTTTGAGGTTTTTTTCCCAGTTATCCGTCCCAGACTTGGCAATCCCTTCCCAGGACAGGTGGGTCCTGCAGAGCTGTTACTGATTTCTGCAGGGCTCCACACATGCTAAGGAATTATGGATGTGCATCCTGCTCCTGGATCTTGGCCAGAGCAGCACCAAGTGCAAATCTTTCACTTTACTCTGCATTCAACAGCTGAAAGTGCAGGGGGAGAAATTTTGCATTTGTATCTCCAGCGTGGTGGTGGAACCCCTCAGAAAAATTGTTTTCTTGCATGTATCTCTGTGAAGTCTGCATATGTGCTGGGAGTCAGGTTTTGTGCATGAAAAATCAAAATATCTCTACAAAATCTAAAGCAATAATAGAAGTATTTACATTAAACTTTAGTTAATGATTTAAATAAGTTAAGAGCCTAAAATAAAACTGTTAAATCTTTCTAAGAGGTGCTTGTCTTCAGAGCTGTAAATGTCTGTGCACCTTGTATAAAAAAGCAGGGAACATGAGGAAGTAACATAAAAATTGAGAAGGCTGTTGGATCTTTGTTAGGAGCCTTATGCTGTATATTGTAAATTATGCCATCTAACAGGAGATTTAAACTCCATTTTCCTCTGACTTCAGTGATGTTCTTTTCACTGTTCTGCTGGAGAGTGCCTGAGACACTCACATGGTAAAATGAAGGTGTTGCAAGCTCACCTTTCTCACCTTGGGAAGTAGGTGAACAAAAGTTATTCATGATTCTCTGTAACATCTGTAGTGTGTCACTGAAAATAACACTCCAAAAAGAAAGGATTTCAAATGAGAATAGTTAAAAAAAAAAAAAAAAAAAGAGAGAGAGAAAGAAGGAAAAAAATCCCAAATGGTGAAGGGCATGGAATCCTGTTGAGGTCCTTGCAGGAGGAATTCGTTCCAGGATTATTTATGCCTGAAAACCCCGCAAAAACCAGTGTTTTACTAAAGAATACATTTGATAGGCATTAAATTCCAGTAGTTGCCACTAAATAATATTGACCCCATTGACTGCCTGTGAATGTCAATGAAAAAATTCCCAATGATTCCTGTGGGAAATCCCTCAGCACTATCCAAGCATAAAGGATGGCACATCTAAATAAAGGAGCCATCAGCCTTGAGAGCTGCCAGACATTGTCACTGTGCACTTAATACACGATCTAATCTCTATACATTAACTCTAAAATTGCTTCAGAACCTTTTACACACACTTCTGCCACACTGGGGTTTCTTAATCTGTTTGTTTTTTAATTTGGAATATCCAACATAGTCAAAAATTCATATGTCTGTTATTGCTCCCACTAATTGGCCCATGAGTCCAGTGGGGACTGGTGATGAAAGGAAGGAAAGAATTAACAGCAGGAGGTTGTGGTTCAGGGCACAGCTCCAGATCCTTACACGGCTGAGACTGCAAATATTACCAATTTTTCATTTTGTCACTATCATGTTATTCTCATAATCACAACATGGGTCAGGGTTTAACCTCAATATTCTTTTTTAATCAGTTCGATTCTATGACAATGCAATATTATACTTAGTTTAACTGTCCATGATGCTTTTGAGCGGGCCATGGGAACAGAATAATCATAAATAAGGTTATTTTAAATACAATTTTTTCCAAGTCTTCTCCACTTCCTGCCCCAAAGGACAGTCGCTGTCATCCAACTCAATGAGCTGCAAAGATCCACTGGAAAATGTTAGTTAACATCTATTCCTTTGGGGATCCTTTTCTAGCAGCTGATGGCTCTGCCTTGTATTTACTAAACTGCATTTCCAGACACCAGCTTCTGCTTTGAGACCTGGGAGCTGATGGATGGAGCCATTTGTCTTGATAATAGAGGCTCTCCAAGCAGAGAAAACCAGGAAAGAGTCACCAGCCTTAATTCAATTTAGACTCATGTTTTGTTAGACAGTTATAGTGTTCAACAGAGATTTTAATTAACATAATCACATGCTAAAAACATATGATAAGAAGAATAATAACAAAAAATCATTGAACTAAAGAGCCCTTTTTTTTGTTTGTTTGATCTCCTGATTTTTATTTCACAGAATCAACTGGGTTAGAAAAGACTTCTGGGATCATCAAGTCCAACCTATTTGTTAATAAGGATGGGCAAGAAATGATCATAATCAAGACAAAACTGGTTTCACGGCCCTGGCA
Source organism: Corvus kubaryi (assembly GCF_017639235.1). Lineage (NCBI taxonomy): Eukaryota > Metazoa > Chordata > Aves > Passeriformes > Corvidae > Corvus > Corvus kubaryi. The sequence continues at coordinate 16,893,150 of NW_024581093.1, read as the reverse complement.
TCAGGCAGAGATGGGAAAGCTGCTGCTCACAGGTGGAAACTGATGATTCCAGAACTGTGTAATGTGCTATGAAAATTAAATTTTTCCAGACTAATGAGGTAACATTTAAATTCTTAAAATTGGTGGCCATGGAGAGGAAAGTAACCATATTCACCACCACCAGACCCAGCTATGTTTAGTGCCTTCAGTGCTGCTTTCACTCTGTTCCTCAGCCATCAGTCTCTCAGAAGTCTGCTTCAATAACCCTCAGTGACACTCTCCTGTGTCAGCTGTGGGAGTAATTCTATTTAATTCCTGTCTTTATGTTGTTGTTGAGAAACAGAGAAAAATGCTTCATCATGACAAATCTGATATTCTAAAATTTTCAGACAGAGACAGTGCTCAGAAGTTCATTTGATCTTGATTAAATTCAGCTGACAGGTGAATGAATGCTGCTACATTTACTGTTATAAATATTTGTGAGCCTGGGTGGAATAGAAATGCAGCACAGGTTCCCAGCACCCTGCATACCAGAGAACCAGTTTGTTTATGTAATAAAATGTAGATGAACTATGAAAATATACATTTCTTGGATTTCTTTGTTGACATGTAGCTAGATCTATTGAAATATCAGATCTAAACTTTATTATTCTCACACTGCTACTGTTGCTGGAAATAATCACAGAAATAATTCTACTTGCTAGTCATAGTTAAATCACTCTCCTCAGGGTTTAGTGAGTTCTGGACAGAGCAAGGGCTCTCACATGCTTAGGTCATTAATGTTTTGGATGAAGCCCTGTTTTCAGTATTGATCTTACCTCTGTGGACTCTTGCAGTTATTTACAGCCTTTTCCTTTATTTATTTACTTCTTTCCCTGGATTAAAAAACACTGCTCCCTCCAACTTCAGCAGTTCTGTGTCATTCCATCCTGCATTCCTTCCCATCAGGATCCCTCTCAAGTTTTATACAATTTAAGAAATTAAGCCTTTATGGGATTGTTGTCTTTACATGCTGCTGTGGGTTTGGCTGGCTGCTCATCCCCCCAGTTTACAGTGCTGGATGCAGGTACCAGTGACTGACATCAGCCTGGCTTGCAGCGGGGCTGGCACAGTAATAAGCTGATTTCCACCCAAATGAGCTCATTACCTCCCTCTCACCCCGCAGCTCTAGGACAGTGACTCATGTAGGGGTTCGGGTACTCTGTGGTTGATTCTGATCAGCCTTTGAAGCTTTAAATGTACAGCATTGCCCTTTGTCACCAAAAAGGGACATTGGTCATACCTCTGACCAGGGGGGAGTCTGCCAGCTAGGCAATCATGGTATCCCAGAATGGTTTGGGTTGGAAGGGACCTTAAAGGCCATTTAATTCCACCCCTGCCATGGGCAGGGACACCTTCCACTATCCCAGGTTGCTCCAGACTCCATTCCCACCTGGTCTTGGACACTTCCTCAACTTTTGCACAATATCTGGTGTAGAGAAGTGACTCAGTCTCTCGCTTCACCCAGCATAATGATGTCATCAATAACTAAACGTGGCATTTTATCAGCTTTCACTATCTAGGGACAGTAAATTGATTTTGGACTGCAAGATATCAAAGCTCAAAAGACAATGGAGTTTAGAGCTTCCTCAGGTGTGTGAGGGGTTGATTGGTGATCCCAGGGCAGGGGACAAGAGCTGGACAAGGGCCAAATATGTTCTCAAAAACTTCATCACTACAAACACATCCATCAGATTGGGAACACCATTAACTGGAGAAAGGAAGGATTTAGGAGCAGAGTTAAAAGAATGTGGAAAGGTTTCTGAGCTGGCCAACATCTCCAAGTATCAGCAAGATATTAACGCCTCATTATTTAGTAATTATTACTGCTGCATATTCACACAACATATTCCAACCACGAGTCTTTCCAATGTATCTGCAGCCTCTCCGTTTCCCCCACTTGCTTGATTCAAGAAATGGCAATTTGTCAAATAGAGCAAATACATTCAATTAGAAAGCAGAGGAACAGTCTCATTTTCTTTGATATGAATAACAAACTAATTAGCTGCTGCAGCGTGTTTATTTCCTGTTAAATAAAAAGCTGACACGCTGGTCATTAGTATCTTAGGATGTACTCAGCTTAATATGCAAAGCATACCAAAATTAACATAATAATTATGTTAGAACAAACAGGATACAGAACGTTTAGATGAATTTAACTCTTTAAATGATTCCGTCTTTACACTAATGCACTAACCCAGGCAGCTGAAGTATTGCCCATCGTGTGCCACCCTCTGATAAATTAAATGCACCTTGGATACCTGTTATTTATTCTCACAGTCTCCATCCATGGCTGTGATGATCAGCTCTAGGAATAAAATAGCCCTCAAAAAAATAGATTTTTTTTTTATGCTTTACAGTATGTCCATGCACACACAAACACAGCTGGGCTACCAAACGGGAAGGGTTCACCTGCTTTTCTGAGGAGAGGTGTTCTGCCCGTACAGTTCTTGTAAGTTTATTTGGTTTAATTATAAACCAACATTAGCTTGTTCCCATCTGCTCATTTATGGGTTTTAGGCATCTTATTTTGCTCCAAAAATAAATTAAAACACATGGAAGTTATATTAAGGTTTCCCAGGTAAAATCACAAAGTTTAACTCCTAACCATTACTTTTTGGGTGCACACATCTCTCTCTTTACTAAACACAAAGAAAAACCCACATTTATGTCCACTGCCAATTTAATGCTGAAATCCCACTGCAGGTTTCTCATTTCTTTTGTTTGGATTTTTTTTCTGAGTAAGAAGGAAGGACTGGGCAGGTGGAAGCTCCTGTGGAAATTCATGACTCTCTGTCTTTGCTGCAGCTGTGTGTAAGAGTTTTGGTCTTTTCTGGGACAGGTGTTTCCATCCTGCACCAAGAACAGCCTTCGCAAGAGGCATTTCTGCTCTCCCCAGACTGCACAAGAAAAGAAAATGCAATAATTTTACAAATGAAAGTCATCATTCACCCCGAGAACTTTGAACTGACACACACTTACAACTCTTTTCCCTCAATGTTGACATCTTTAAACTCAATCCCTCCATCCCAGAACTATGAAAATAATGGGAGACCAAAAGGAGAAGCATCTGCTTGGAAGAAAAAGTACAATCAACCAGAGGAACACTGGAATTATTTTCACTTTCTTTAACTTCACATATAGACCACATGCACTAATTAATATTCTGATCTGTTCCTTCTTTTGGTGAAAAAAAAAAAAACACCTTGTTTTCCTCCTAACTTCCCAGATATCATTTTTACAGAAGGGACTTCCTTTGTGGCCATAGCCCAGCCTGACTTTTTATACACTGGTGACCATGACCCCAGGCTGGGCAGAGCTCTGTGGTCTACCTTGATCTTCAAGCATTACTACAATAAAAAAGACTCCAATTTCAGAGTCTTCAGCTTCAGAAATCAATCCTTTGGCTTTTTATTATTATAAAAACGTGACAGCAAGCAGAGGTGCCAAAAGGAATAACAGGGCTTTGTACACCAGTCTCCTCTGTCCACTGTGAGCCTGAATGTCTTTCCTTTTCAGGGTTCATTTTGTTCCACTCTAAGACCAGGAACAAAAGCAAAGCCTTTGAATTCTCCTCTGGTCCTCAGGACAACCCTTCACCTCCTATATGGCATCCCGATTTCTCACAACTCCCAAATCCACAATGGGATCTTTACCCCTTTGCTACAATAAACCTGTTCAGGAGCTTCTGGACGGAAGGAACAACCTCCTCCCGCTCATATCTCATTTTTCCAAAAGAAAAGTAGTGTAATCCCAAAAGAAAAAAAAAAAGAAGCAACAAACAAAGCACCCAAAAAAAAGCTATTCTTCCAAAAAAACCCAACCAAACTCAAACTACAGATCCTCCAGAGAAAATGTTCAGCAGAGTGACACTTGTAGAACAGCTTCCTCTAACTTTGAAATAGTAACAAGCCACGACACTTTCAAATATTCTGTTTTTTATGAAGCAGCTCGTAGAGAATTCTATTTGATATATTCCAATATGGATATGTTCTAATAAAAAATTAATGCAGTTTTAAATCTGGTCTGCTGATCCTGGATCAAAAGATCTCTTTCTATTGGCCTCGGTGTCAAGATGTTCCTAAGAGCTGTATATTTTATGACTTTTAACCAGAACCGTGTTCTTTGGGATGCCACCCTGCGTGGCTGGCAGCACTGTCTGCACTTTGTGTGCAGGAGACATTCCCCAGAGGGCAGGGATCCAGCAGGGAGCAGGGTGTGCACAGCCAGGACTGCCTTCCACCATGGGACGTGCTGTGTTGTGCCTGCCCAGGAAGCCAAACCCTTCAGGTATGCACACCCACAGCACAGCAAATCAACTGTATTTGCATCAAAATCTATCTACAATTCTGCAGACCTCTTTTTCCAGGTAAACAACAACAAAAAATTAATCCTGGGACTTAACTATTTTTCAGACAGTAGATAGTACCACTTTCATACTCTTTTGAGGCCCAGATAGGTGAGTCAGGCTGTTATTTATATCTTAGCTGAGAAAATTCTGTTCAACAATTAAATCTGCTTTGACTTTGAGGGGCACAAGGTTGCTGAGGGGACTGGAGAACCTGCCTTGTGGAGCCAGGCTGGGAGAGCTGGGGCTGCTCAGCCTGCAGAGGAGAAGGTTGTGTGGAGACCTCACAGCACCTCCCAGGGTCTGCAGGGGCTGCAGGGAAACCAGAGAGGGACAATTCCTCAGGGACTGCAGTGCCAGGACACAGGGAATGGCTTCCCAGTGCCAGAGGGCAGGGCTGGATGGGATATTGGGCAGGAATTGTTCCCTGGGAGGGTGGGCAGGCCCTGGCACAGGGTGCCCAGAGCAGCTGGGGCTGCCCCTGGATCCCTGGCAGTGCCCAAGGCCAGGCTGGCCATTGGGGCTTGGAGCAGCCTGGGACAGTGGAAGGTGTCCCTGCCCATGGCAGGGGCTGGAAAAAGATGAGCTTTAAGGTCCCTTCTCACCCAACCCATTCCACTATTCCATGATTCTATGACATCCCACGCATGGCACTACCCAAAAGAAGAAAAAGCAAAACAACAACCAAAACAATGCGGTTTCTGCCCAAAACAAATATCTTAATTCCCTTATTAATTTGTTTAGCTGGAAAGTGTGGTCCTGGTCAGTCTTCTTTCTGCCTCATTAATTTTAAAATACCTCATGTGTCTTGGGGGAAACTAATTATTGCAATTATTTAAGAACTATTTCATTAACCAACTCTTTGAGAATAAGCTGGTACAGTGAGGAACCCCTCTGGATGCCTATTAAATGTACCTCCATATGGATACATCTTCCATGCCTGGCTCCCTTTGTGTCCTCCTTGTTGGGAGTGTTTCTGATGTGCATCATGTTGCTGCCTATTTTAGCTGCTGACATTTCTGGGAGCAGTTGGGTTGATATACTTGTACTAACAAACTGAGTTGGGGAAAGATTAATATTTTCCTGGCAAAGGTCAGCCGTGTGATAATGGCTTTTTGCTTCCTCAACACAACTTTTTAAGGAAGGTTACAGTAAATTAACCCAGCTCCTGTCTGTCAATCCATACTCAGCCACATGACATGTTTGCTCTTTGATAAACTGCTACAGTTCAGTGTGTATTGTACTCAGCTAGGAAAGAGCTGGAAGGAAAAAGCTTCTCACATGGACAGATTTAGATTCTTTGGTAATTTAGCCAAGGAGTGATAAGCTTTATTTAGAAGAAGAGTCCCAAATGTGCAGGTCAAGGTGGGTGTTTGTAGCTTATGATTATCTCAGTGTAGAACATGAGGATAAAAGGCTTGATATTAATACATTCAAGGTAGAGGTTGCTGAAAACCCTTTTCTTTTTATTTATTTATTTATTTTTGAAATTTTAAAAATATTTTGGGTTTTTCATGTTTACCAAATTCTCACAGAATTTTACTGGTTTTTTTTCTCAGCGAGGGCCCTGATTCAACAAAACTCTCAAGCATGTTCTTCACAAAAAAGGCAATGGTGACCCTAAAAATAAACCTACTGGGTTATTCCATCAGTCTTTCCTTTCCCAAACAGTGGCTGGGCAGAGGCACTCAGGAAAAGGCTGCAAGAACACTGAACCCATAGAAAGATGCACCCTGGCACGCACTAGTCACTTCTCTCCACCTACAGACTGTGGAAGGTTTTGCTTGACCAACAGCTATTCTGTCCACCTTGCCCCCCACGCTTTTCAGGAAGGGACAAAAAGGTGGGAAAATGCTCTATCCCTCCAGGCAGTCCTTGAGGAAGGCAGCAGCAGCAGGGAAGGTGACCCTTCCCTCGCATCAGGAGGAGCTGATGCATCAGGAAGCTGCTGAGAGCAGCAAACCATCCCCATCCAGCCCAGGGACGTTGCTGTGGCCGCCACTCAGCCGGGAAATTGGCAGAGCTCAAAGGCACCTGCCAGCACCGAGGCCTTTGAGTGTGGCCCTGCAGCAGCTCAGCAAAAGCTGAGGATGCAACCCCAACCCCCCCTGTTTCTCACAGAACGCGGGTGTTCAAAAGGACGTTAACATTCAAAAATCACAGATGTGTGCTCCCCTCGCCCTTCTCTCCCTGCCTGCTCCCTGGCCTTTCCCTAAACCAGGAGGCTCTATAGAATTCTGTGCATTTCAAGATGTCAGAAGCAAAAAGGAAATAAAATAGGCCTGAGTGTATGTTAGACAAAGAAAACGCATTTCTCACATCAATGTCTAAAAATCGTCATAGTCTGTGGGATGGGAAACCAGGAGCTGAATTAGCAAAAACTCAACATTTCAATTTTTCTAATCATGTTCACATTTCAAAATTTTGTCTCACCCAGAAATAAAACCACATATCTTTAGGAAACTTCTGACACAAAAACATTTAAAAAAGAGAAGAATTTATGGTGTCTATTGTCTAAATTTAGACAAAAATTCAGTTTCAAAAACTCCCAGACCACTGTCCTTTCACTGAGATTTATTTATCATTTCCATTTTTGCCACTCTTACCTGGATGAGGAAGCCAACACAAAAGATGCACCAGAGCAGTTAGAAAAGCACAACACACAGATCATCCCTGCAGCCCCAGAGCAAAGGCTGCTCTTTGCTGACACAACCCTGACTGGGACCTCATCAATCCAGCTGGAAAATCAAAGGGTGCTAAAGCCAGACAGTCTCCTCATTAGTACAGAGTGCTAATCCCTTCCTCTGGAGTGTTAAAACTGCCTCAGTGGTGGAAAATCTGATCTAGGAAGTAAGATGGAAGTAAAATCTTTACAAGGAAGCTTGTGATTAATGAATTAAAAATACAAAACAAAATTAATACTGATATTGTTTCTAATCATGTGATGTGCAGTATATTAAAACATCAGGAAATAGCTACATTTTATATATGTATAAATCAAGAAATCACTTTGTAAGGGAAAATATTATGATTGCTATCTGCTATATTAATTTTATTGCATTTTATACTTAATTTCCATGAGAAAATAGTTTTTCTCTTCCTCCTTGTACTTTGAATTATTTTTAAATTGAATACAAGGCTTTCTGTAATCTTTTCTCATCTTCTATTAATATCAGAGGAATTTAGACTATCAGGTAGCACTATGAATTGGAAAACTAATCAATTGGAAGTTTGTGTGTAACCAGATTCAGTTAGTTTTAGTAGAAATGCTTCAGAGAATTAATGAAAAATTCACACCCCTGAAGAACAAAATCACTTCTTCCCTGTCCATAGCCCTGGTGATCTCCAGAAAACCTCCCAGGCTCTGCTGTAATCCTTTCTTGTGGTGAAAGCTGAGAGCTCAGGATTTAATCAGCTCTGATTTCAGAGTGACCATGAACAATATTATCTGTGTATGTATTGCCTTTGCATTTCTGTTCAGGTTTTTACTGGATAATGAGAGCCGACATGGAAAGAGAACAGAATCCTGCTCCTCTATGATCATGCAATTCTTGGCATTTCAATTTCTGCATGTTCTAATTTACAGCAAGGACTTGGAGGGAGTACTGAGCTGCCAAAAAAATGACACGTATTTTCTTATCAGAATTTGAATCCTTCCAAGATCTCATCTGCTGGACACAGGTCTTGTCTGTCCACCACAAAAGTGCCAACTCCACTAATTATTAAAGAACAAACATATTTTATCAACACATTCTTGTACAACTTGTGGAAGGGCTACGAAGCACAGAAAAGAAGAGAACAGTGAAAGATGATAGTGGAGATTTCCTCAGCTCCTGATCGTGCCTAACAAACCCTGCAAAGGAGACTCACGCGCCTTTTGCACAGCTAAAAGCTTTGTTATGTTTTGTGTTTGGTTCCATTACAAACATCACACTGTGAACGATTCATGATGAAGGATCTAATTTAGTGGAAAAATAGTAATAAACCTCTCAGACACATATTTGCGCAGCAAAACCCTGCAGGTGAAAACCCAAAGGGTGTTTTGCCAATCTGGACAGCTTTGGGTTTTTTTAATGAAGTGGACATTCCTTGGTCTCCTATGAGTCATGCAATTATCCAGTGTTCATAACACTTGGATTACTTCCCAGCAGTTTATTATTCTACCCTTTTGCTACACCAGGGAGAGAAGCACTTGTAACAGGTGAGACATTTCCATCCCAGCTGCTCCAACTGAGATCTAGGATATGAGAGAAGCAGCATCTGAGCAGCTTTTTCTCCTGGGAGAGAGAATTTCTGGGCGAAAGCCTTTGCTAGCAAAGAAATTTGAAAGGCATGACAGGAGCATATTAGGTTGGGTTAAGAACAGAGGGCTGCACGTCATGTTAAAGATATCTGCTGAGCAACTGGGCGAGGAGAAAAGCAGCAAAGTAGGACAAGAGAATATGGATGTATCAGAGAGATGGGTAGATGTTTCCTGGTCCTGTTTCTATTCAGTGCCTCGCCCTGAGTGCTGTGATGATCAGACGTGTAGGCTTCTGCCTCTGTTCTTACAGTGTCTCATTTGCCTTTTACTGGGTTTTCCAGAATTCTTTGTGCATTATGTGCACATTGTGCTGCAGATTAACCTCTCTCCTTTGGGGAGATAACCACAGCTCCTTCCTGTTAAAAGGATATACAAATCCTCTCCTAAGAAAAGCTAAATGCAATCTGAATCCAAGTCAAGGCAACATGGGACACTTTAAAGTAAAATCAGGCTGCAGACTTAAGGATGAAAATCCTTCAGAGAGCTTCAATCCAGCAGTTACTGAGCTTCTGCAAAAACAATGCCACATCATAGTGCTTCTTACATAACTTTGGTATACTTATTAGGAATAAAGTATAAGCAAGTTATGGAAAAAGAGGAGGGAAATTTCTAGTGAAGTCCTCCAGCATTCTTACAAAATTACTTATTTTGTGCTCCTGAGAGTGTGTAAAATGAAGTTTCAAAAACTTTTGTTCTGTCTTTTAGGAACTAAGCTACGAGGGGCATCTTAAAAAGCAATGTTACTTGTAAGTAAGTCCGTCTGTTCTGCTGAAATATAACCAACAGAAGCAGCAGGAGGTAATTAGAGAAGGATCTAATCAGTGGCATTGCTTTGGTGGGGGTCATTAAAACATTGACCCGGCATGCAATGTTTCCAGGCTGCCTTTATTGAGACTTCTTGGTAGCACAGTTTAAATGCCACTGCAGTAGTGGCAGAGGGGACAGTAGGGTTAATTACTGACTCCAGCTGTGCCATACAAACACTCCCTGATGCCACACAACCCCTCCACCTTCAGATACCCAAATACAAGTACAGGAATTTAATGGTAGTGGCTGATCTAAAATGACTTTTAATTTGCTAGTTCTAGTGTAAGTTAAAAACAAATAATACTATGAATAAGCAGAAATTATTAAAAATTGTCATTACAGGACAAGGTGGAATGGGTGCCCAGTGCCAGAGGGCAGGGCTGGATGGGATATTGGGCAGGAATTGTTCCCTGGGAGGGTGGGCAGGCCCTGGCACAGGGTGCCCAGAGCAGCTGGGGCTGCCCCTGGATCCCTGGCAGTGCCCAAGGCCAGGCTGGACATTAGGGCTTGGAGCAGCCTGGGACAGTGGAAGGTGTCCCTGGGCATGGCAGGGGTGGAGAAAAATGAGCTTTGAGATCCCTTCCTACCCAGGCCATTCTGTGATTCCACTATTCCACGATTAAGGACAACACAGCAGAAAGTTACTTTTGGAGGTACTCACACAATCTCACACTTTCAGTACAAACTGCAACAAAAAAGCTCCTCTCTTCCAAACAACATTGCTGAAATGTGGTGATTATTGGAAAGGGGAGCCAGTGACTAACTGGATAACAAATTCCAGAGTGCTGAGGAGAAAAAAATCAAGCCACAGAAATAAAACTCAAATCCTACAGAAAGATTATGTTACTTCCAGTAATTAAACAGAGCAGAGAGGATTTGATTGTTCAAAGTTTCTGCTAAAACCACTTTGCAACAGACTCTGTGAACTCTACAGAATGGAATTTATGAATCTCAGAAGGATAAATGTCTGCTATGGATGAGGCAGGATTGAACACACATCTTCAGGGAGCCCAGATATTCCAAACTGGATATCTCAGATAGTAAGAGATAAGGAGTAATCAAAAGAAATTTCAGGTAGTCTAAATATGACTACATGGCAGAAACCTGTGCTGAGAGAAAGCAAAGGAAAATCACAGGAAAATTGACCAGAGGGAGAAATGTAAACAGAAAAAAAAAGGTTATTAATGATTGGGAATTCAGGGATATTTGGATGACAAAAATAATCAATGCTTCTCTTAAAAAGAAGTAACTTTGGCCACTGATCTAATGAAGTAAAGGCAAAAGCAAGAAAGGAAGGCAAAATAATAAAAATAATATAAAATATATTCTTTTCAATATCAATAATAATGGGAATAATGCTGATAGAAGACAATAAACCTAAAGAACAATCAAATCCTAAATAAAAACATGAACCCAGATTATAGGAAAAGCACTGTATCAGAGTAAAGGACTCCAAAGCCAAATGCCATACCCTTCCTTCAGTAAACCTGCAAGTGCTTCCTCTGCAAATTGAGACCAGGAAAGAGATTTATGATGACTCCACGAATGCATCTAAGAGCTATTCTAAAAGAGAGCATCTTCTTAATTTACTTCGTAACTTCCTAGCTATGGTTGAGGAAAATAAAGTGTAGCATAAAGCAGGGAGAAAGGCTGTGCCTCTCTCCTGTGGCCTGAGGGATGGGGATGTATCTTCAAAAGGAGGGTGATGAGCTTGGGAATCTCAAGGAACCTCAAGACACCAAGAAAACCTTTTGGAGCCTGCAGAATTCAGCAAGCCCTTCTCCCAGCCCAAGCTGCCAGGCTGCTCAGCCGGACAGGAACAAATGCCAGGATCCTTTGGACAAGGTGGAGATTTACTTTTTTAATCTTCCCAAAATTTCCCAAGGTACTTTAAGTTAATCTAGAAACACTAAGCAGGACCAATTTTAAGTACTGGGCTTTTGTCAAGTTCATTTTACAGAAGAGAAGTAAAGCAGCAATTGCTATCAGAGCTCTGCTTGGTGAAGCCTTCTACCTCAAACATCTCAAACATAAAAGGAATATTTTAGGGATCGGAATTTCTTAGCATGAAATGTTGAGGAATGACTAACCACTTTCCTCAGCAATAAATAGCAGCAGTAATCTACAGAATAATAAGTAACATTTACCAGGTCTAATTAACTTATATTAAAAGTCTCAGCCCTAAAGGTACAACCTTTGTCAATCATATTTTTATCAGCAGCACCGTGTGACAAATGCTGCAATGTGAAAGTGTAAAACAACAGAATTAAGGTGCTGGGCTTCATTACCACAGTATCTCACCAGGTCATAGCTACAGAAAATGGCCTGGCTATGATTGGAATATTTGGGGAACAGGTAAAATTAAGAATATTAAAACTACATATATTAAAAACAAAATCACATCTAAACCAGTTTTCCACTCACCAGGGGTGGCCTGAACTTTTTCCATACCTTAAATACTCTAAAATACTACCAAAACACACTATATATATTTTAGTTGTACTTTTTAGTGATTCATTGCTTTGTAGGTATCCTCTGGCAGTTGTAGCACATTTCAGTTTTATGGGATCACTGACTGATATGCCTGGAATTTTGCTCTGCAGAAGAATTTATGCACAGCTTCAGTGACAACTGATAAAATACTGTTATTCCTTCAGATAATATTTTGATGCCAGTGTCACTTCCACCTGAGAATGCCAGGTAAATTACTCAGCAGGAGAAGCATTTACCCAGGGACTGGTAATAAAGCATCTTGCAACCAGAAGATTATAATTAATTGGCCATTGAAACAACTCTGTGAAGCAGGGCTGGTACAAGCTGCACTGTGCAGGTGATGAATGACAGCTGCCAATCACCCAGGGAGTCCATCCCAGGGTTGGGGAAGAAAGGAAGAAATTCCATTTACAACAGATTGCATTGCCAATGTCAGCTCTTTAAAAACAAATCAGATGGAGGGAGCATTAATTATTCATTGGGATGAAGGTTTGTGAACTACCACAAAGAGCCCCAGTGGGCCTGGAGGAGGAGGAATGACAAATGCTGGAAAGAAATAAGAGGACAGAGCACACTATAATTGTGTGACTATAATACAGAAATATTAATTAATAATTCAGATATGGTTTATGTTTAATAAGTTATAAAGCCATTTGGGGTTAATAAACTGACTGACCTTCAACTTTGCAGTGCAGTAGGCACAAGATGTATTGCTCCTTAAAGAGGGAATGCTCCACCACTGCCTTGGAAAATGAACATGTTATTTGGTGACAGTGATTCAGTTTATTGCACATTATCCCCCACGTGGAAAAGTGGATAATTAAATAACCATTAAAGCCTGCGTATGCAAGCCACTGTAAAATAAGTCAATATTTGTCTTTCCCTGAGTTCAGGAAATGATCACCTCAGAGAAATTGGGTTTTGCCTGAGCAGGTCTCCCAGTAGTAGCGGGTGTAGCATTTTAGTCTTAAAATCTGCTGTCAGAACTGTTGGGGGAACCATGGCACTCACAACATTATACCAAGAGTGTGTGGAGACCCATCTGCATGCAAAACTCACTGAAGGTCAGAAATTCTAAGTCCTTAAAGGGAAAGGTCTGCAAATCCTACGTCTGAACAAGCAAATCCCCCCAGTGAGGGGGTTTTGGCAGTGATGCTGCAAAGCCTGTGCTGAAGTCCTTTGAATCCACGGGCCCTTTGCAAAGTTGCTGGATGTAAATCTCAAATCTGGGCACTACACCCTTCTTCTTCTGTTGTTCTGATGTGTAATAAAGCCAAAATTAGCCCCAGCAGCTGTGAAGTCAGAGGTTTGGTTGGTAGATTTATGGTCTGGTTAAAAATTATTCCCCAAGGAAAGCACCAAGAATTTTCCATTTCCTCTGGAAATGTGGGAGCCTGAAAATCCAGAGTCAGGAGCACTGAGAGCAGCCCCAGCTCCGAGAGGCCATTCCCAGAGTGAAGGGGCTGTCCCTTGTCAACAGGTCCCTGCCTTCAGTAGTGACCCAGTTTGTATAAAAACCCATCTGGGGACATCACTTTTTGCTTAAAGGAAGCATAATAATACCAAATATTATTATTTAACCTTTTAAGAAACATTGTATGATTAAAAGCACAGTTATTTACCCTGCACACCCTCGTGCACTCTGCCTTTGTCGTTGGATTTCTGCTAAACCCATTTCTGTGCTCATTTAAAATGCTAATTTATGGGTGTCCCTTTGCACTGCAAAAACGTATCTCAGAAAAACATTTTACCCCTTTGTGAAGATTGGTATTTTTAGCTCAATATATGGACTCCCTAAATTGTAAAATGCTCACCAGACCACATAAACACTGCCGACATCATATTCTCTTTATTCTATATGTGCTGTACTGTCTCAGTGGGCTCTGCAGTATCTTGATGCATAATAATCTATTTAAAACCACATTGACTTATTTCTCTTATCCTATAAACACACACTCTTGAGTCTATTACTTTAAATTATGTACTAGTTTAATGTGTAGATTTCCTACTTTTCTACAGTTGAATTTATTTCAATAAAGACTGTGAAGCTCAATGAGACATAAGACATTAATCCACATTAAATAAACATGCAAGAAATTAAAGATTTATTACTAACCAACTAGATTTACAGTTAAGGAATCACCACAGTCTTGTTATCTGTAGACTGTGCTTCCCTGAAATACTAAATTAACTGGTTAATTAAAAAAGCAAGCAAAAAGAATTAATGCTCCAGCACAATTTCTAACATGCTGTTCAGAACAAAGTTAATCTATGGAGATATATTGCTGAATTCTATTTTTTTAACAAAGATTTTGCATATTTGCAAAATACAAGGGTAGGTTTATGATGAAACACTTCTAGTTTCCTGCTCCAAGAGCTAGAAATAAAATTGAGCCCTTGCCCAGAGAAGTGGTGCTACTGAATTTAAAGAGAAGAAATGAATCCATTTGTCTTCTCTGCATATTAATTGAAACAAGTGAGGTACAAAAAAATGATGATGAGGTACAAAGGAATTTGTCATCCCAGGAGCAAACCAGGTGTATTTCTGCAGAGATACAAGTGGGTAAAGCATATGGTCTTGTAACCAAATACATGGAGCTCCAGCAATCAATGAAAATACTCATATATCATGCAAATCCAGTGTGTGCAGTGTGGAGTGAATAGGAATATTTCTCCCCAGGGTCTGTGGAATCAGTCCCATTTGCTGTTAGCCTTGTCAGAGAGCACTGCCAGAATGTGCATGAAGAATATCTTGCAATAAAAATTATTTTTTCTCTATTGCTTTTCGTTAAAAAATAGAGGAGGTTAATAGGAGCTGCTTCCTTGGTTTGAATGCACAGGTTGTGTTTCAGCAAAAATGTTCATTGATTTATCATCAGAGATAAAATATGTAGGAGAGACACTGTGTCTTGGCTAGGCCTAGATAATTTCCAGCTGTTAATCATGCAGTTTTATTTACACAGGAAGGTTTTATATCTCTCTCTGTAGATATGGATACATAGGTATAGATATTTACACAATAAATATGATATTAAAATGTTAAGCAGGAACAACACACGATACAAATGTATATTCATAACAGAACAGAGGTTGTGTCCACTGAACATGCAGTTCCCATGATCCACAAAAAGGGATACCTAAGTCCTTGGATTTATTGAGGGACTGTGTGCCAGACTCAAAATTAGGATGTCAGACCTGAAGCCATCCATTCCCTGTCACAAGGTCCATCACCCTGCACTTCTACAGCTCCTTCTGGAGGATGCAGCTTGGGGAGAGACTCAAGGTGTTAGTTAAGGTCAAGGCCAAATATAAATTGTCAGCCAAAGCCCAAAATTGGGAAAAGGGCAGGAATATGGAAAGATGACAATGAAAATCCTACAGAGGCTTTCAGAGTGGGTTCTGCAGAGATGCTCCACATCCCTTTGGTCACCCTTAGCCATCCAGCAAATTTCCTTCACTACACAGCTTCTGTTTCACTGCTGTTATGAAGGGAGCTAAGACTGATTTAGACTTTTTTCATCAAAGGGAACGTTTTTTTAAGTTCTGCTACAACCAATGACAAGTCAAAAAAAAAAAAAAATCTGAAATTTTATTTTGTTGGCTCATATGAAGACCAGTGGGTTTGCTGCTTTTTTTCAGATTTTCCTTGAAATGATAGCAACTACCAAAAGTGACTCCTGCACTATGGGTTCTTTGTTCAGGCCCACAACTCAACTCACCCTTGGTTCATGCAGAAGAGGCTACCAGAGTAAAAAGAGTGTTTTAAAGAGTTTAACTCACAATTGCCAGCAGGAATGGGCCGAGCAGGTTGGAGCAGCAACTGGGCTGTCATCATCACATGTCCAGGTTCACGTCAAGGTGTCAGAGACACTTTAGATCTCAGAGCTTTCATCCTGCAGTGTTTCAGCATTATCACGCCCACACTCACTATTTTTAGAGATCCTTTAGCCCAGTCCTGTCCCTGACTGGGTGAGTTATGGGCACATGTTCAGGAAGGAGCAGCCATCCCTTTAAGCTGTTTGCCTCCCTTATTTATTTGATAAATTAGACTTTGTTTTTAGCCTGCCTAACTCTTGATGCCATCTCAAGGATTTCTGGCCTTTAAGTGCATTTTTGGGAGAAACGTTCTTTCCACAGGACAATTCTTTTTCCACTGGGACAACCTTTCTTTGCTTCAGTCCCAGTTTGAAAAATCCACACCAGCTGTCCCGTAAGACCATTTGTCCAGCTTATACAAGAACATTTGTGAAGCAATGTGCGTTTGCTTGATTGAAAAGAACCAAAAAGTATAAATACAAAGTATTTAGCTATTTCATGAGCAAATCCAATTTTCATGGTCATATATGCATGGGAATACACAAAGAAAAGCTGAGTGGTTCTGAAATCTGTAATGCAAAGCACAATCCATAGCTCCAAAAGTGTGTCCTAGCAGCATTTAT
Organism: Corvus kubaryi; assembly: GCF_017639235.1. Lineage (NCBI taxonomy): Eukaryota > Metazoa > Chordata > Aves > Passeriformes > Corvidae > Corvus > Corvus kubaryi. The sequence goes on along the minus strand of NW_024581093.1, from coordinate 16,876,742 downwards.
AAATATATTCCCTCCTTGTTTTCTCCCCTTTGGAGTTAATGCTTGCACAGTTTGCTTGTTTATTATTCACAAATTCAGCTACTGGCTAGCTCAGCATTTTGGGGAGTGGCAAAGCCCTCTAGAACTTTCTTTGTGCTCTTATTCAGCAGCTTCATCAATACTATTACTTTTGTTTTGTTTGAAAACCTGTGTGAGGGCAGGGGAAGCAGTGCAGTTATCCAACAATTGATGTTAAAGCAGAGACTATTCCTGGCTTACGCACACATGGAAGGCACAGAGAGCTCCTGCTTCCCATCCTCATCCTCTCCTCTCCCTGCTTCCCATCCTCTCCTCTCCTGTGTCCCAGCACATCCTTGGTCAGATGGTGAAATTACCTCCTCAGAAAGTGAGAGGTGGCAGGAGATCAAATGCCAGCTCAGAGATCCCTTATGAATCAGTCTGAAAGTAGAGAAAGAGGCTATGCCCAGGATCCACCCAAGGGTGTAAGGACCATAATCCTGGTAATGTCTGAGCAAAGCTGCAGAGCAGAGCCTCGCCCAGAGATTCCCCTGGGATGGACGCAGTGCAGAGTAGAGCCTTAAAAGTGCTCTTAAGGTCACATATGAGCTTCCCAAAAGCTCAGTGAGCAGCAGGAACATTAACCAGCCCCCACCACAGCTCTCAAAGGTTACAAAAGCACTGCCTGAGACGTGGTTAAGACATAATGATTTCTAACATGTCAATCCCTGGTGGAGTCTCAATACCTTCCTCAGACAGTTCCTCCCAGAAAAGTTTCTTCTAAGATAGTTAGACTGAGATTGGGAATCAATTTTACACCTAAAAAATCTCTAAGAGATGCAATCAATAAAACATATTGGTCTGGTAAACGTCGATTTGACCTTTGGAGGTTTGTAGAGTTCTCTGTGTCCTTGGCTTTAATTACAGTTTTATTCAACCCTTTTCTCCTGCAAATATTGTTTTACATGTGCTTAGCAAGCACTGTTTGACTCCCTTTTTTCTAAATTTTAATGGGAATTATGCTAGGTTTGTACATCATCATATCAGTTTTAAACTCATTAGGTGACCAAACCACATTTATGTCCTCCAGCACCTGCCTTCCACCTTGCTTCTGAGTAAGAGTTTGGAGTAAGATTGTTTACAAACACAAATGTTTCAGACGTCAAACAAAAACATAACAAAATCCAGGATGGTATTTCTGTCAATTTTGAACATAATCTTGCAAGCACTGTATACCAAAATTTACTCACATGAGTATTCAGGTGCAATTGCCAGAACTCTGCACCTGAATATGTTCGTGTGCAGGTAGACGCTTGTAAAAAAGAGCCTGACTTGCTACTTGGTGATATTTTAGCATTAATTCCTTGCTATCACACTAAAAATGGCATAATCAGATAGTTTTCAGAAGTCCCCAGCATTTAATCTGCCTTTGAAAGCCTAACCAAGAGTATTGTGACATTTCCATTAATTAAGACACATAGTCCAATTTTGAAGCCCATTGATGTCAACTCTCATTCAACAGGTATTTTATCATGGCCAGAGCCAGCATCCAGTCCTGCTCACTGAATTTGCTATTTTTTTCCATTCCCTCAAATCACTCTGTTAAGAATTGTGCAGTTGTTTGGAATAAAACTTGCAGGCTTCTAAATGAGCTCCTGGGAGTTGCTGCTATTTTCCTGTGTCAAGCAGATGACACGAAATGCTGCATTAACACAGCACTGGCCAGAGGGGTTGTTGTCCACAGGAGAGATTCACAATATCCTGGCCAGCAGGAATGACCAGGTGAAACACTCAGAAACATCATCTCACAGGTACCTTCAAGCACTGCAGTGCTAATTATTAGTACTTTGGTTTTGCATTTATGGCTCTTACCCCACCTGCAGAGCTGCCCCAGCCCTGGGGCCAGCACAGGAAGGACCTGGAGCTGCTGCACAGAGCCCAGAGGAGGCAGCAGCATGAGCAGAGGGATGGAGCAGCTCTGCTGGGAGGAAAGGCTGCCAGAGCTGGCATTGTTCAGCCTGCAGAGGAGAAGCTTTGGGGTGAGCTCAGTGTGGCCTTGCAGGGCCTGAAGGAGCTGCAGGAAAGCCGGAGAGAGACAATTGCCAAAGGCTGCAGGGACAGGACACAGGGAATGGCTGCCCAGTGCCAGCGGGCAGGGCTGGATGGGAGATTGGGCAGGAATTGTTCCCTGGGAGGGTGGGCAGGCCCTGGCACAGGGTGCCCAGAGCAGCTGGGGCTGCCCCTGGATCTCTGGCAGTGTCCAAGGCCAGGCTGGACATTGGGGCTTGGAGCAGCCTGGGACAGTGAAAGGTGTCCCTGGGCATGGCAAGAGGGTAGGACTGGATGGGCTTAAGGTTCTCAATCAACCTGTTCAGGTTCATTTTACAGCAGTTTAAATGTTGCTTTTTACCTGATGAAATACTGGGCTGATTTTCTCCATCTGGCATTATTTATGTTGTGTCTTTTTTTTTTTTTTTTTTTTTTTTTTTTTTTTTTTTTTTTTTT
>NW_024581093.1:16852329-16874140 GCF_017639235.1 Corvus kubaryi | reverse complement strand
TTTTTTTTTTTTTTTTTTTTTTTTTTTTTTCTTTTTTTCTGTTCTTCCTTTCTGTATTATAAGATTCCTGAAATTTCACCTTATAACCAGACACAGAAATGGAGCTCCAAGAAAACATTTTCTTCAGCTCATCCTGTAGATCCAATGACTACTTCTGTCTTTTCTTATGATTTTCTAGAATGTTTGAAATGTGTTTGCTCTTTGTGGGGACACAGAATTCTGCAAAGTAAAGACACATCTCCAGAATGTCTAAACTTCTCCATATTTTCAACTAAAGCATCTACCTTTATAAATGGATGGCAATAATTCATATATTTCACCATCTTCATGAAAATTTTACATTAAAAAATGAAAAAAATTGAATTGAGGGCATATTAATAAAATATTTTTTGTATCTTAAGAAGTAACTAAAACTTCAAATACAAATACACTTCAAATACAAAGGAATTTTTAAAGATTATTCTGCTTCTTAGCAAATAACTGTAAAGATTATTTCCAACAATGAAAAATTACCTACTGTGAAATATTAATGAAGAATTTAATACTGTAGGCCATTAAAATACATGACAAAGTTCCCACTGACTTCATTTGAGATTGGATTTTGTCCTTTGCTAACAAAGCTCTAGGAGAATGTTGTTACATCAGATAGAAATTATTGATTTTATCTTATCAATTCTATCACTTTGTATTTCTCAAATGAAGACAAAATTCTAACTCTGGTCAAGGGAAATGGAAAGCTGATGGGGTCAGCTGTTAAATCCCACCCTGCCTGTGCAGTATCATACAATGAAAACACAGAGTCAAACTTTAATTTTCCCAGCAGGTTTATATACAGAAACCTATAGAGGGAGGGCAGTCAGACCTTCACAAAAGATTCTTCTAACACAACACTTAAATGACTCTTCTGATATTTGCAATTTGTAAACTGCTAAATGCCAATTTGCGTTTTGCAGATGCAGAATCTTGCACTGGAAAAATGATTGATCTAAAAACCACTGTACCACTGTATTTTTGTGCTGTAGAGTTTGTTCTCAAATAATTGCTTTGAGACTTGAAATCTTGGGCTGGTTTAATCTCTACTGGGCTTATGTGCACTACCACAGACCCTGAGCCATTCCAGACTTACACCAGTACCTCTGAATGTTAAAAGTTAATATATTTGGGTTCTACTAACACCAGCAGGGCTCACAGTGTAAGAAATGATTCCATTAAGAGCAAGCCCAGGCTCTCAGCCATGTGTAACCAGGCTAAATCCAGCAGTGTGCTGCTGTCACCATCTATTGGTTGGCTCTGGGGGTGTCAAAACCAAACCATTTCCAGAACAGAGCTAAAGCTAATTAGCAAAACTAACAAACACAACAGACGAATTAATAAGAAACATTGAGTTAAGAATCTCAAATTCAAGTCATGAATTGAGAGTGATTTAAAAGTCCATTTAAGTGTATGCACAGGAATGAGCAAGAAATGTGTCCAGCTCTTTGTGCTTATCAGGAGGAGGATTATTGCATGGGAGCTGAGACATCTGAGAAAGAAATGGATCCTTAATCTGGTAACATAAATAAACTCATTTCTGACAATCCATTTCAAGGACTTAATCTAAATTGTCAAGGTAATTATCCTTGTTTACTGAGGCTTGCCCTATTAACTTTATCTGGCATTCTAAGAAGGCAAAATATTTCCAGTATCAGGAAATGCATAATCACAGTAAATAAATTTACCCCCCTACTCTGAGCTGCTGTGTGATGCTGAAGCTATAATAGAGAAAAGAATTAGGTGTGTGTCAAGATGAAAACACTGGCAGGGAAGATCAAGAAGTCCATGGTCCTGTTCAAGCAAGCAGCATTTTGTAGGGATCAGCAGCACCCAGCATGGCCAGGACACTGGGACGACCTGGACAGGATTTGCCCATGCAGGATGGATGGATGTGCAATGCTGTGTGCACTGTCTGCACCCTGCAGCCTGGCAAACACTGAGCAGCCAGTTCTGAAGGAGTGCAGGCTACTCTTTATATATGTGACAGCAAATACTGCACTTGGCAAGGAATTCAGTAGGGCGCTTTCCAAGCTTAAAAGGGCTTTCTGGGACTGTTTCTGACCCCATTCAATTCAATTCTTTGTAGCATGGCTTCCTTCCAGGAGTTTCAACATGCCATTCATTCAAGGAAATGCACTTTAAGTCAATGGTAGGTTTGCTTGCATAAGAAGTATGAGCTCTGTCTCTACCACCCATTAATCTTGGGAAGTCAGCTTGTGTGCAATCTATTTTAAAACTACTTTCCAATAGTCTGCTTGCATAGTGCACACATGGGAGGGGTGATATTTTGTGAGCACTCTGAGACTGGGTTCCCATTGAGAGGGTTGCTTTGCATTTTGTTGGGGTTTTTTCCCCCTTATAAAATTCAGAATTATATTGACGGGAAATTGTACAGTTATCATCCAATCTTTTTAAATGAATTTCCTCAAAAAATATTTATATAAACGCTGTTAAATTGTATTTTTAAATTAGTCAGATACAGGCAAGAATTAATGGTCTTGACTTTATTATTGATGTGTAAAGAATAGAATATTCCCTGGTTATTGGGGTTTGCTTTGATTTGGAATTTATAAAGGGCTTTCTGTCTCTGAAGGACATTATATCAGAGGACACCTGAGTGAGCAGGAAAGCAGCACAGGAGAGGAAAGTGAGATTTCATGAGAACACAATGCATGTGCCCATCATTCCCAACACAGTTTATGGGGCTTCTTTCCATTCATCCCGGAATCTCCTGCTGAATCAGGGTCTGGCTGCACACAAAACACCGGGATAACAAAGGGCAGGAAACTCTGTCACACTCACTTGCTCCTGAAAACCCAAGGAATGGAAATCATTCCAAATAAAGAGCCAGACCAGGATGAGCTTAGTGAGCTGAAACAACTGGGATCATTTATGGGAGAAGCAGATTCTTTGTGTGAGAACTTGTCAGACCCTGGCCCAAACAGTTCAGCCGCTCTTCCTTCCCAAAGGGTGAGACCGAGCACCTCCCATTCCCACCGAGCTCCTGGAAACACCACTGCCCCAGGAGCAGGGCTCCAGCCACGGGAGGGGTCTGCAATCCCACCCAAACCATGAACCAAAGTCTGCCTGCTTGCAGATCATTCCTGAGCAGCAAACAGGGCTGGGTTTGTGGCGTAGGAGCATTCACTCAGAACCATTCACTCCCTTGGAACAAACCTTCTCTTTGTGTAATTGTGCTGCTCCCTAATTACTTATGACTGACCAATTATTTAAGTGTTAATACTATATACAGTCAATCTGCCTGCCTTTGGTGTCACACAAGGATTCTCATTTTATGTCCTGCACTTCTCCATTTCCCTTAAATGATGCCAAGAAAATTAACATCAAGGTTTCTGCCTGCTTTTTTTTTTTGCTCAGACGTGTCTTCTTAGATATCTTTTAAACCAGTTCTGACATTTTAATGGGATATAATTATTGTAACGAGAAACCCATTATAGAGATGAGATTGAGGTCATATTAGGAAAACATTTCCCCCGTTGGTTATTGTACACACTGAAGTCCATTGTTTAAAAGAGACAAAGATTTCTACAAACCAAAATAAATATAAAATATTTGTGCAAGTAAAGCTAAATAAATCTAGTGTGGAAGCATTTCTGTTTATATAGATCTGAGGCAAAACACTTTGTATGTATATTCACAGTGACTTTGAGACACTCCTAATGCAGTTCTGCAGGTATTTAGTCCTGAGAGGAAAAATGGAGGAGCTCTCAATTCCCCTTTTAATCTATCCTGGGTTCTATTTTGTACATCTGTCAAACCATATAACATTTCTTATGTAATGCAGGCCTACAGAAAAGAGTTTTTATTTCCAGCTGGCACATTTCTGCACTCAAACACTCAGCCATAATTTAGTTATTTCTTCCCTACATGTGGATTGTTTATTTACTTTACAAACTTGCACAGAAAATGCAACTGTACACTAAACCATTAGTATTCTGTTGGGAAGATTTGTGTTTTGTGTTGGAGGCAGTTCACATTAAACTCAAGGTCTTAATACTCCTTTGAGGCTTCTGAAGCCCCATGGCAACTCTTGAAAAGACTTTTATTTCTTCAGCATATGTAAATTGGATAGGGTGAAGTCAATGTGATTTAAAGCTAACATCTCTTCAAGAACTCAGATGAGACAAAGGTTTTATTACATGAAATAACAGAGGAAATTGAAGTTCCACATTTCAATGTAATATCATCATGAAGATGGAAAATAATATTTAGCAAAATTAAAAGTGCAGGCTTGAAATTTACATCACTCTTAATCTATATCTGTGCTTTTCATTTAATTTATTTGACATGCCCCACTCCTTCCAGGGGAATTACAGCATGAGATCTATTGGATATAGGGATATTGGCAGGACTGCATTAGGGTCACGCACTGATTTAGGCAGCAACCTTTTCACTGTATTAATTAGGCAGAGGTAATAGCAAATTAAAAAAGAAGAGTTCAAGTTTGTATCTCATGCAGATCCTTGCCTATGCTTATAATTAAGTGCGGTGTTTATATTCACAAACCCTATACTGTTATTTGAGAAGGGTCAGAAGGGAAAAAATACAGTTTTCATGAAGTTTTAATCTGAAAAATAGACTTGGCTTCAAATTATTTCTGTTTCAAAAGTGAGTCCACTTAACATTTACTGTGATATCTAATTTAAATGGTGCTACATTAGGGCTTAACAAGGTATTCTTGTTTGTCAAGAGCTGATCTATGACTTGTACCAGGTTATGTGTGTCAGAATATTCTTTCACCTTGTATGTTCATAATTAATTGTTTGGAGTTCAAAATACTGCACTACATGATAAAGTGTTTTATTTTTCCATTTTGAAAAATCAAAGGAAGAGGGGGGAAAAGTAATGCAAAACTTGTTTTCAGCCATTTCAGCATTAATTAATAATTTTCAAGGGAGGCAGGAACATGGAGAGTGCAACCACTATGAAAGTCAGAAAAGGAGCTTTCACTCTTGTAGTCTTTTAGACTGTAAGATGTACTAACACAAAGCACTCGATCAGAGGGTTAAGAACACCAGTTTGTGCCTTTTTAACCCTCCCAGGCCATTTTTACATCTCCATTCTATCAGCAGACATGGAAAATTTCAGTGGATTGGAGAAAATTGCCATTAAAACTCCTCCTTACAGACTCTCCCGCATCCAGGAAGATATCAAACTATGGATCTCAGCACCACATCTGTCAATACAAACCTGCAGTTCTGGAGCAGCTTTAAAAAATACAGCCTTCAGTATTTAATTTATAAGAACAGCGTTTATATTTACTTTTAGGTGAGCTTTTATTTAAGAAGTACAAAGTGGAACCAGGTGCAGAATACTGATACAAAAAACCTCCCAGGATGAACTAGAACTTGCTCACTAAGAGGGACTCTGCTTCAAGCATAATGCCATTTTTTTGATGCACATGAACTACCCTTGTCCACGTATGATCATATAAATAATGGAAAACAGGGCTTAGCCTAACTTAAATCTATCCTGCCTTTTCAAGAATCCCATCAGACCACTTGGATTCTTTGGATCATCCCATTGCCTTCTGGGGACACCCAATGGCAGGGCTTGCATTCCGAGAATGCTTTGGTGTGTGATATTAAATTCACATTTCCATTTACCCCATTGTTTTCTTCCTTTCTATTGGACAAAACAGGTACCAGTTGTTCAGATTTATCTCCTTTGCATCAGTTACTGACAAATCACAGTGGGAATTTATCATAGAAGTTAAATTTATCCTTCCAAAATGGCAACAACTTTTCCCCTCTGTTGAGATTGAAGAAAATAACTCTTGTGATTTTTTTTTTTTTTCATTTTATTGTTGCTTTTTATTCCCTGCATAGAATTGAATTAGCTAGAATGAAACAAGTTCTTTCTGTCTCTTAACTTTCTTTTTTCCCATGGACAAAGGAACAACTCCAGATTATTTGCACCAGGTCACATTTCAAAACAATGTTTGTGCCTCATACTTGAATGGCACGGGAGGACAGAGTGCTTGGAACAGTGGGAGAAATCAAATCAAGTGGTTAATTGTTCCTAATATAGCAAGGGATAGACTTGGCTCAGTTCTTCACAACTGGTTCTGAAAATGAATGGAATCAAGCCCAAGAGTGCTGCTGCTTATAAAGTGTGATAAAAATGTCACAGAATCACTGAATGGGTTGGGTTGGAAGGGACCTTAAAGCCCATCCAGTGCCATCCCTGCCATGTCAGGGACACCTTCCACTGTCCCAGGCTGCTCCAAGCCCCAATGTCCAGCCTGGCCTTGGGCACTGCCAGGGATCCAGGGGCAGCCCCAGCTGCTCTGGGCAAATAGAGAAAATGTATAAACTATATAAAATAGTTTTGTAAAACAGTCACAGTGTAAATGATGATCCTGAGCCTTCACACAGGTAAGAAGAAATGGAAAAATCCAGCACTCTGACATCACCAGGCCTTAAAAGCACAACAAATTCCTCTACAAAGCTATACTGTATTATGGAGAGTGCAATTATTTTTTTAGGTTATGATGATTTGTAAAATCTTTTTTAAAGCTTACAGGTCAGTTCCTATTTAAAATGGAAATGGATATCTTTTAATTAAGCACTCCTTAAATTATGGAGCATGAAGCCTCCCATAGAGCATACAAAATTTCCTTTTTTTTTGGTTGGTTGGTTGGTTTTGAATATTAAACAATTGTGGGTTCATTTAAGCATTGTATACAGTTGCCAAAAGGCACAATTTTTGCAATAAAATGATTTCCAGTTTTCAAAACAGCAGAAAGTTGCAACTTTCTGTTCCTATCAAAATCCTCTTATTCCATTTTTCTGCAGTTTATTTTGTGGGTTTGGCAAATCATTCCCAGGTGTGCTGGCTGTAATCACTTTGCCTGATATCTACACTATTTCCCCATAAAATTTAATGCAGAATGGTTGAGGACAAGCGTGAAGAGTACAAACAGCACAGAGAAATAGCAACACATACTTGAAGACAGTTAAAGAGATTATTTCCTTATCATGACAGGGAAATAGCTTTATGCATTGTACATTCATTATCTTTCTGCAAGTTCAGAATGCCATTTTTCCCCTCTCCAGAGCACATATATTTTACATTGATTCCTGGTTCCCATGTCCCAACACACTGAATTTCAACACTGAAAAAAAATCAACACTATGCTTGTGAGATGGTGTGATTTTCTATGAACTGCTGAGTATGACGTGTGTATGGCTGAGGTAAATCTGACTGGTCACCTACAGAGATGAGGGTGCTTTGGATAAAACAATGTTCTTCAAAGTGCAGTGTCCTTACATAATGAATTTTTTACCATTGTTTATATTGATTCCTTGGCCATTTTATTGTCTGACTACAAATACTTCTTTCCCAGAGCCACAACTCTTAAATATTTGATAGAACAAAAAGAGTTGTCCTGTTAAGTAGGTTCAGCCAGGTACTGACAGAATTCTGCTCTGCTGTGCAGATCAAAGGGAAAACAAGAGCAAATCCCAGAATCCCAGGATCACTGAGGTTGGAAAAGCCCTCCAAGGCCATCGAGTCCAAGCTGTGCCCCATCCCCACCTTGTCCCCAGCCCAGAGCTCTGAGTGCCACCTCCAGCCCTTCCTTGGACACCTCCAGGGATGGCCACTCCAAACCTCCCTGGGCAGCCCCTGCCAAGGCCTGAGCACCCTTTCCATGGGGAAATTCCTGCTGCTGTCCACCCTGAGCCTCCCCTGGCCCAGCCTGAGGCCGTTCCCTCTCCTCCTGTCTCTGTTCCCTGCCAGCAGAGCCCGACCCCCTCGGCTGCCCCCTCCTGTCAGGGACTTGTGCAGAGCCACAAGGTCCCCCCTGAGCCTCCTTTGCTCCAGCCTGAGCCCCTTTCCCAGCTCCCTCAGCCTCTCCTGGGGCTCCAGCCCCTTCCCAGCTCCGTTCCCTGCCCTGGACACGCTCCAGCCCCTCAGCGTCTCTCTGGCCATGAGGGCCCAGAACTGGACACGGCCCTCGAGGTCCCTCAGCAGTGCCAGCACAGGGGACGGGCACTGCCCTGGTCCTGCTGCCACCCCAGGGCTGGGACAGCTCAGGTGCCATTGGCCTCTTGCCCACCTGGGCACCCCTGGGCTCGTGTCCAGCCCCTGTCCCAGCACCCCCAGGCCTTTCCCACCAGCAGCTTTCCAGCCCCTCTGCCCCAGCCCGGAGCATTCATGGGGTTGGTGTGACCCCAGGGCAGGACCTGGCACTTGTCCCTGTTGTCCCTCACACCACTGTCCTCAGCCCATGGATCCAGCCTGTCCAGATCCCTCTGCAGAGACTTCCTGCCCTCCAGCAGATCCATGCTCCTGCCCAAATACTTCAGGAATACTTCAGAATGCCATGCCAAGGCTGTCTTTTCAGCTTCCCTTTTGCAACTTCACTTCCTTGCCATCACCCATATCTGGGAACAGCAGGCTGATATCCCACACCTGCCATCCGGACAGGAATGAGTAGGACATGAAGGATTACCATGAAATTCTCACCATAAAGTCAATAGTCTAAGCCTTGAGGAAGGCCAGAGTTGAAGCGTTTCTTGTAGATTTATGCCTTCATCCAGCTGAAATAATAGTTTTCTGAGGCTGAGAGAAATTAGGGAACTTCATTAAAGCTGCCATCATGGACAAATTTTGCCACGAAGGCTGCGCACTTGATGGATGACGCTGTGTGCTTAAGTGCACTGTCTGATTTAGAGTTCAAACCTTTTGTAGTACACTCCATGAAGATAAAATATTTTGTGCCACTGTGTTTTGGGCTCTATATATTTGACAATATGTTTCATGCCTCATTTGCCACCAAAGTAATGAGATTTTAGTCAATGTTCAAAGACTGACTTCCCATTTTTCATGGCAAAAACCCAAATGGGTTATTTTTCTACAGTAGTGTACTTCTAGTTCATTGAAGCCCTGAGGTATATGTGGACCTTGAGACAGCCAAAGTGTAAAACATTGACTTCACAACACAAAGACAAGAAGCAAAAACTCTGATCAATGATTGGAGCTGCCCATTGGTTCCAAGGATATCGTTTCCCATTTACACTTTTTCCAAAATATCAGGGTGCACTGATACAATAGAAATCTTGACAGAAAACAACTTCTTGCATATCCAGATATAAAAATATAGATCATAGACCATTTGTTAAGTTTTAAATTATTTTTCTCTCCCAAATCTAGTTCTGCTTTCCCTAAGACACCCAGGAAAATATGGATTGTGAAACAACCGAGAAAGCATTGCATGAAACATTGAGGATAATTTCCCTCCTTTTTCATAGAATAAATTATGCCTCAAACAATTCTTCCGCTGAGTATTGAAATAAATGCAGTGTGTACCCATATGTTCTGTCAAAAGACAGAACAGCCTTTTTTATTTGCAGAAATGAAAGATAGAGGGGGGATTTTCTGACATGTTTACACCTCTTGCCATGCAGACTCTAGCATGATCTTTTACATTGCACATGTATAGTCCTACAACTGAATTCTGAATATAAAGATAAGAGGAAAGCAAACACAGTGGGAAAAAAAACCACAGAAGACTAGAATGGCCTTTAATCCATCAGGCTTGCCTTTGAGTGGTTAACAAGGAGTTTGCCCACAATGTGATCAACAGTACCAACAGTCTAAATTGTTAGTTTGAACAGGCATGGAGTGAAATGCTAACTGGAGTACAAACAGTAAAGAACAAGGTAAAAATCCCGCTTTGTGCTGTAAGCTAGGCTGGCCATTACTGAATAATCTGACTTAAAGCTGCACTTTAACCACTTTATGCTGTACAAAGCCAGGAGAAACACTAGAGATGCAAGAGATTTATGAGATGCTTTTAAAAAAATATGTTAAAATAATAATGAATTGCATGAGCTGCCTTTTGTACACTACGGACTATAAAGCAATATTAGAAAAAAAGAACTGTCTGGTTTCAAAAGGAAAGTGTGAGCACTGTGGAGGTCTCTGACACTTCAAGAAAAGGCTAACAATCACTAATCATGATCATGAAATCACTCATCATGAAAGGCTAAATACTGCAAGCTCAAATAAATTAGCAGCCACCAATTGCAAAAAGAGTGTTTTTAAATGTAAGGAAAGTTTTAATGGCAGTTCCAGTGCTTCTACTTCTTCAACTCACATTTCCATGGCCAAACCTCAAGCACAGATATTGATCATATGCCACAACCTTACTATTAGAGGGGTTTTTGCAGCATGCAACACACGAAAGATGACTTTTGCATCCCAATTTCACCCCATTCCAGAACTGGGTATGATAAACCCCCTGTATAAGAAGGACTCTACATCTACAAAGAGTAAAATCACAACCTGATCTGAGGAAATCACACCATGGTGACATTGATTTTGAAGGCTAAAAGATTTTTCTTGAGCACTTCCCTTCTGCACAGCTGTGCAGAAACAACATGGTATGGCTTTCTCCTGACTATTCAGGATGTAAGGGTGTGCAGGACTCCAGGACAACACAAGAGGGAAAACTAGAATTAACAACCGAACTGGCACCTGAGCTGCAGCTGAACATTGTGGAATTATATTTGTAGCCTGTTCCCCATTCTCTCCTCACACAATCATAGGCAACATTTCCCCATATCCCACTGCAGCAGTGCACTGTAAGCTGGATATAGGGATAGGACCCTAGAGTGGCTGAGGATAACACAGAATAAGACTATGGAGCTGTCTAGCCTCTCCCAGCCATTCTGGCATAACTCATGCCCATCTGTTCCCTTTCATGCTGCAGTCCAGAGGGAAGCAGATGGGACCTACTCTGCTCTCTTCTTCTGAAACTCATATTCATTATAACCTAATTTTTAAAATGACAGTCTTGCTGTCAGCAATGCTGCTCAACCAATTTTTTCCCTCTCTACAGAAGTAAAAATAAACTTTACAATAATAGGCTTTGCCCATAAGGGTCAGAACGTTAAAGAGACACTAACAAGTGAACCATCTTCTCATCCCTGGAAGCAATCTTGTTTCCATTCCAAGCCTGAGACTGGAACTGGGCATGACTCCCTAACATGTGGTGTGGCTGATGTTCCTCTGATATTTTTCAGCAAAAACAGTGGAGTGAATGTTTTTCTCCTGTGTCAGGAACTGCTGCTTGTTGCATTGGCTGCCAGATTGCCAGTTCTGCTCCTTCCCAACATTCTGCTCTCAGGGAAGCACTGTCTCAAGCACTTGGCTATTTCACCAGGACTTGCGTTTAATAAATCTTTAACAAGTATTGCTTTTCCAACATCATTAGAAGACTCTATAGAAAAATCATTGGATGGAGAAATAGGGATGTTTTCTGCTTGTGGGTGTGAGTCTAGGCCTGTACTTTAAATGAATTTCATTCCATTTCATGATAACTTTCTGCATGATCTCAATGTATAATGCCCCCCTCCTCTTTGTCCCTGAACTAAGCATACAGAAATTCTCTCCTGCCAGTTTAATTAGCAGTTTTCCACCCTATTTTTCAGGTTATTTCTTCTTTTGTTGGGCTAGAAAGAAAATAATACCATCAACTATTCTTTTCCTCCTGTGCTTTTACTCAAGGAAATAATTTAATATTAAAAATTTTGCAAACAGAAAATACTCAAATCTGATGACTGCCACTATTTATTGGAACACAGCTGAACATAAGTGTCTGTGAAATGTTTGACTTCTAGTATTTCCTTCCCTTATGCTATGGGAATGTGCTGATTCAGGCATAGGTAATTGCCCATTAAAATGGATTTGGTGGTCCTGTGTCAGATCAGTTCAGGTTCTACCACTGTCCTGTGGCACTTACATCTCAAGGAGCCAACACCACCTTCTCATTGATCATTCATTCCTATGCAGGTCAACACGAAATAAATGAAAACAAATCATGATGGAAGAGACACATGACAGACAAGTGCTCACCCTTCTCCTGTTACCTTGAGGGCGTAACAGCAAATATGTGGCTGTGAATGGATAGAATTTTCCTTCTGTGCTCATCCCTGTGTGACTGGGGAGCTGTGGGACAGGAGAACAGGGCATAAATAGGTAACAAGGATAAACAGGGAGAAATGCTAGCAGACAGTCAGAAGAGCAGCTCATTAGCAAAGCTCCCACGACTTCCCTGTGCATCGCCCCAATCCAACCTACAGCCACGACACATTTTTCACACTGCTGCCTCTTAAACATCAGCCCTGCTGATTAATTCCTTTGTGTTGTCCTAACATATTTTCCTAGCCTGGTATTTTTTAAGTGGGTGGAAACACCAAAACATTGAAGAAGTCCAGAGTGACACAAACCCAGAATCCTGCCCTTCATCTCCTCGCAGTGGAATACAAAAGGACTTAGCAAATTACAGGTCTTCTCTTTGTGCTTTTTATTCCCCATGAATTTGACCCCAGGTTCAGAACATGTCTTTATGCCTTCTGGTAACCTTGACTATTATCTGGGAGTATGCAGAATCTTAAACATTCCTCATTCCCCCAAGTAAGCTGGCAAACGTTGCAGTCTGTTCCATATACATGAGGCACTGTGTGTAGTGCTGATGAATCAGGCACGCACAGCCCCGCTCTTGCCAACAGGCAGCAGTGGTTATCACTTCCCTTTCACACTGCTTAAGTAAATTATTTATTACGAGTTCAACTGAATTTTAAAATGCAAAAAATTATATTAGTTGCCTTAACTGGAGACTCTAATTTAATTGGGTTTTCTCCCTCTAAATGTTTAAGATATTTAAATGTAAGGATTTGAAAAGAACATTGAGGAAGTATTTAAAACTAAAGCAGTGATACAGCACATGGTTTATTGCTGGAGTGGAAAGATCCTAATTTACAACATGTGATCATGCAGCACATGCAATTAGAGCATATCTAATACATATCCATATTTTGTTTTATATAATATATTTAGCTTCTCAAATAAATGAGAAGAGTGTTCAGAGCTCCTGCAGAATTATCCTGCCCAACTGCACTATCAGTTCTCTCATCCTCTCTGTTTCTCTTCAGGGTTATAAATCTTTGTTCCTCTTTGAAGAAGTTGCATTAATATTTAATTGGAAAACTTCATAAAATGTTAGAAAAATATTACACCAAACACAGAGTAATGCCCAAGAGAGTAAACAGCAGGATTTGTGTTATGTAGTTTAGCTGTGCATTTGCATTTCCTTCTAATATCACTGACCTACTAAAAAAATCGCTCTCATTTTCACTGTGTACAGGAAATGTGGTTTTGTCTAAAGAAATTAAACCCATGGAAAAGATCCATCTAAGTTCCCATTTACCTTGGTCATTTCTGGGTGGGTTCTTAAGAGCTATGGGCTTGTTTTCAAGGCATTAAAGAAAAGCATAATTAACTCTTAGCAATTTGGGATATATTTCGTTGTGCACAACCCTTCCTTTTGATTTAATATCTCTTATTTTCAACACCAGTGCACTATAACTCTGACATTAAAGCTATTCAAGTACTGAAGACTAAGCCCTAGATTAACCTGAAATGATTTGATTTATCTATGGCAGAGAAGTATCAATGAGATGAACAAATAACTGAAAAGATTCACTTTGAGATGAGCAAATTTAAGGTCTATTCATGTGTGGCTTTTGATGTGTGCAATTCATGAATTGAACACATTTATTTTATATAGAGGCAGAGAAAATATGTTGCATTTATTAATGTATTAACTTTAATAATTGATAAATCCAGTATTCAGACTTTTGTTTTTATTTTAAAAACACATGATGTCGAGCATTACATTTTCAAATAATTGGGCCAAAAAATCTGCTTATGTATCCAACTGCTTGAATTTTAATGCCCACATTAACAATTTCATAAAATCAAAACAAACATCTGCGCACAGAATTTGCTTCTCAATGAAAATGTAGAACCCCATGTCAAAGCAGTGACAGTTTTGTGTAACAAGTGAAGAGTCAGTCTTTAATACCAAGCAGTCACTTCCCCAGCCAACACCGTTTTTCCCTGATTTTGCAATCACTCAGATGTGACTCCAGAATTAACATCTGTGTCTGTGTAGTTTGAGCTTTTTCAAACACAGACCTTGAGCTGATGTCTCCAGTGAGATCCTGCTCCATATCCCAAGTCCCACATGAGTACTTGTTCCAGTTTTGAAAGTCCAAGCTGTATCTTTCCTTCTAAAAGAACTCTGTATTTGGGACAAGTACAGAATATGTAATAGAGGCTCTGTACAGATCCACTCTGGCTTAGAAGGAACATTTTATCTTTTATCTTAACATCACTTATTCTCTGCAGAGTAAATGAACGTGAAGTTTCACTTTTGCATGTACAAATTTCTCTCTCAGACCAGAGCAGAGTGAGAGAATAAATTCATCCCCTGCAATTCCCTTTGTCCAGCTTTTCTGCAATACTGTCCAATATAAATTGCCTTGTAAAATACTTTTGTCATTTTTTGTTTTAGAGTGCATTTCACCCTTGAACTGAGGAAAGCCTTTAGATTTACTGAACAACAGCCACTATTTTGAAACTCAGTAACAATGGATCTACTTCACTAGGAACTGAATTCAGGTATCTAAAATCCTCCTGAAAATCAACATTCTTTCAAGTTGGAACACCATGGTCAAGGCATTAAAAAATATAATCACTACATTTCAAAGACTATGGCTGCACTTTTTTTTTTCTTTTTCCTCCAACTGCAATACCATGGTTTGCAAAATACCTTAGAATTTAAGGTATTTTTAAAGAATAAAAAGTCCAGCCATTAAAGGGGTGGTCAAAGCATTATTATTTTATAATAGTATAATTTCTTGCTGAGCCTTTACTTTCTCCTTTTTTTCAGTGTCTCTTTCCCATAGTTGTTTTTCCTATTCCTTAATTCATTTTTCTATTTTCTTCCCTCAGCAGCCATCAAAGATGTTGTGAAATTGTGCTTTTGCAAACTAACTGTAACTGGTATGAAAGAAGAAAGAGATTTTCTGTGTTTAAAGAGCAGCAATTGGTAGAAGACTGTCAGAAAGCAGAAAAAATCTGCTTTGTCCAGTTCCTGTTTTTGAACTGCTCTAAATTTTGCTCCTTTGTCATGTAAGTTACATTAATGTACAAGTTGCTTCTGGATTTGGACTGTCATTTTTTCCCATGATATTTGTTTAAAGGTTCAAATAAATCAGAAAGTGCACTTGTCCTCCTACAGTTCCCAAGCTTTTGATCCTGTAATTCAAGTTGCCTCACTGGCACACTCCAGAATTTTGTTCCTGCTGTTACTGCAGTTCGTTGCTGTGATTCATTATTAGCAGACTTCCTTGATGCTGATTTTTTTTTTTTCCCAAATATTAGCATCCAGCATGTTATGCTCATCAGATCAAAGATCTCTGGCCACAATATCCGTGTGCCCAGTGAATTCCATTGCCTCCTGGGGAAAGAGCAGGGAAGATTCAGGTCTGCTACAAATTTTGCCTCCATAGTTACAGATAAAGAGGCAAGGGCACTTCATTCAGGTCTTCACAGAACCCCAGAATCATAAAAGATCATTTAATTCCAGCCACTGCCATGGGCAATGACACCTTCCACTGTCCCAGGCTGCTCCCAGCCCCAATGGCCAGCCTGGCCTTGGGCACTGCCAGGGATCCAGGGGCAGCCCCAGCTGCTCTGGGCACCCTGTGCCAGGGCCTGCCCACCCTCCCAGGGAACAATTCCTGCCCAATATCCCATCCAGCCCTGCCCTCTGGCACTGGGAAGCCATTCCCTGTGTCCTGTCACTGCAGTCCCTGAGGAATTGTCCCTCTCTGGTTTCCCTGCAGCCCCTGCAGACCCTGGGAGGTGCTGTGAGGTCTCCACACAACCTTCTCCTCTGCAGGCTGAGCAGCCCCAGCTCTCCCAGCCTGGCTCCACAAGGGAGGGGCTCCAGTCCCCTCAGCACCTCCATGGCCTCCTCTCTCCAACAGTTCCATGTCCTTCTTATGTTGGGACACCAGAACTGCTCACAGCATTCCAGGTGGGAACTCAGGAGAGCAGAGCAGATGGGGAGAATCCTCTCCCTCACCTGCTGGCCATTCCAAGCCTTTCCCAATCAGGTATTTGGAAGTCTGACCCTTCCCTCACACAATTGAAGGTACTTCACCTTTGTTGTCAATGACTTTATTGCATCTGAGCCACCAGAGTATGTGCAAAATATCATTTATTAACCTCCTCTTCTTATACACATTTGCCTTATCCTCATTTATGCTTTCAGGATTAGGGAGATTATTTTATCTTTTTCAAAGGACGTACTGTACAAAATTGTATCTCTAGACATGAAAAGATTGATGACAAAAGCTCCAAAGAAAAGGCATTTTTATTTCATGAGGCTTTTTCTTTGCTGGCCTGTAGGTATAAAAAATCACTCCTAATTAAGATGATCTTCTCTATACTGCAAAAATGAAACTCAACATTACTTAGTTTTGGAAACAATGAAAAAGAAAAGTGTTTTTATTGAGAAGATGCTCCTGGGATTTTCTGGTGGCTGTTAGCTGAAATTAAAGAGAATTCTCAGTAGTTTCCTGACTTTTCCCAAAGCCACTAACATTGCTGAACAACCAGACAGCTGTCTGAGACCTCCCTGACAAGCACATTTCCAGTACTCTGCTGTTCTGCTTGTCAGAAATCAACCCATGTGCTCAAAAGAATCAGCATTTTGAGATGAAAAAACTGTTCTCCTGGAAAATCTCCAACCAGTCCTACTGATAACAGTTTTAAGAGCAGAACACGATTTCCCTGTACAGCTGTCAGAAAACAGGTTTTACTATAATGGTTCAACAGGCAATTGTCTTTTTCCGAGAGCCCACCTGACAAAAATGTGGATTGGAGTTCATGTTTTGTGTGAGAAACCATGCTGCACACAGATAGAAAATTCTGTAAGTGCTGATCAGATGTTACCATGTTACCCCAAACATGAATATTATGTTGAAATTTCAGAGTCATAAAAATGAGCTCATGTTCCCGAGATTCCCCTGAAAATCCAATTTCTGCCTGAAGCTGAGCTCGTTTGGCTTGGTTAGGGCAGCTGGGTGTCCCAGATCATATCCATAAGAAGGATAAACTAAGATGCACAGTGTATGAACACATTGTGTTTTAAAAAAACCCAAACTTTTCTTATCTTAGAATTCTAGCTGAATGCACTAAACATCAGAGGAATTTGGGAAAGCTCTGGAGAAAAAGCATCTCTGTCCACTCATCTGAAGTGACAATGCTGTTGCAGCATTGCTGTAACTTCTCACAGTTGGAAGCAATTTTAGTTTTGCAAGTATGAACCAATTTTATGCAAATACCTATCACAATATAACAAATTATAGCCAAGATACTGCTAACACCAGATCAAGGAATTATCTGAATTGCAACTAATGGGAATCGCTATTCAGTGTTTATTTATGCCTTTTACCATCAGTAAATTTTAGTAACTCATTTGAAAGGTTTAAAAGCCTGTTCTCTTCACCATTTCTTTCACAATACTTATTTACTGTTTGCTAACTCTTAATGTAATTTCTCAAACATTTAAAACATGAAGATAAAAACCAGAAATACAAACAGAAATTCAGATCAAAACAACCGAAATTCTGAAAAAGAAAGAAGTTAAGGACTCTAGCACAGAGCAGTACTGCACGGAGAAGAGCAAGTAAAAGAGGAGAGGGAAGAAGAGGAAAATAGGAATGAAATGTTCAGTGCTACTGGCCTGGAGATGACACAGGAGTTGTTGTAAGATCACAGGGCTCCATCCTGTCATATGAATCACTTACTCTGGTCCATATGTTACACCAAATAAAAGCTGAGTTGAATTACAGAATGCTCCTTCCATTTGGAGGGTCTGAGTAGTGTTTAAGACACTCAACTTTGCTGACTGGTTTATGAAATCACCAAATCCCTTTACTGGCATTACAGACTCATAGCTCACAGCTGCCTGCTATTTATTCTGAGTATAATCTCCCTATTTTCAGGAACTTATAAAGTGCATATGAAAGGTTCCCCAAGGGACAAAACTCAGTATAAAACAAACCTCAAGCCTTGAGTGATTTATTTCACAAAATGATTTATAAAATAAGAAAGCCACTGCTGCTAGTCTTGGCCTTGTTCAAACTGTAACAGAGACAAATCATGAATAGCTAATAGCAGTTCTCTGACTATTTGGGCTCCTGGAAATTGAACAAGAGTAAATACCCCATACATGTATGGTCATCCCAAAAGGATCCAAAAGTCCTTTAAGAAATTTATGGTCTAAATTCCTCAGTGAGAAACATATCCGTAATGGAAACACGTGCTTACAACCTTTTAGAAATAATGACATAAAGATCATTATTTCTAATGGGAGTCTCTTTAGTCTTTGATAATAAATTTATAACTAATTACTTTTCTTTTTAAAAATCTTTTTTTTACAACTCACAAAATGCAAAGCAGACTATAACTCATGTGCTCTATATTTGCTTTATAGCAGTTTTTGACTAGTATCTGCAGGGAGGGCTCCGAGCAGGGCCCGGGCTCTGCTCCGGGGCCCAGCAATGGCCCCAGAGCCACGGGCAGGGCCTGAGCCCAGGGAGCTCCCCCTGCACAGGAGGCAGAACTTCTGCCCTGGGCAGGGCCCAGCCCTGAGCAGATTGGCCAGAGAGGCTGTGCAGTCTCCTCCCTGGGGATATTGCAGAGCCCCATGGACACACTGCTGTGCCCTGTGCTCTGGGATGGCCCTGCTGGAGCAGGGAGGTGGCACCAGAGGAGCCCCTGGGGGCCCCTCCTGCCTCACCTAACCTGGGGGTCTTCACAACAGATAATGAAATAAGTAAACTCAGAATTATCCTTCCCCACAGATCATTAGAAATTCAGTGCACTGCCCAGCAGGGGCTCTTGGGAAGAGCAACTGTGCACTTTCCTACCAACTTCCCCAAATAAAGGGCTCCTGGAAATAAGAACCACAATAAGAACCATGCTGGTAAATGAACTCTCTGTGCTTGAACCCAACCAACAAATGGGCTCAACTGTTAACTGTACTGAAAAGGAAATGAGAAAAGTAAGGCATTGTCCTGGGTTGCAGTGTATTCTATCACCATCCTCATGAGCTGTTGAAATCAGGTGGGGCAGTGTTTCCTTGCCTCCTCCCAGACTGTCTTGCTGTTAATGGCCCATCATTGTCCTGCTCCATGACTCAGAGATAACTCCCTCCGGACCATCTTCTATTAATGAGCCTCATCAACACTTGGCCTCATGACTCATTACCCCATTGTGAGATGCTCCACCCAGAGGGAGGAACCAAGCATCCCATCGTGGATATAATCTGAGACTCTGAACACCAGAGACAACCCTTCCCACTGGATTTCTAGAGGACAGGAGCTGTGCAGCCACGACTGGACCTTCTGAGGAAGAGCAGCCCCTTTACTACAGGATCACCGCTTCAGAGGACTGCAGCCACCATTCTACCAGACTGCTACCACCACCCTGCCTAACAGGGACTCAGGTTGTATCTTGACTCTGTCAGTTTGAACCAGTGTTTTCTTTTACTTTTTTTTTTTTTCCTTTTCTTTAATTTCTATTAAATTGTTATTCTGACTTGGTGCCTCCCACTGGTTTGTTTTCAAACTAGTACAGATGTTTAGTTCTCAAAGGGAGGAGCTAAAAGTTTATAAATCACAAACCTAGAGAGACAGAATCTGATTCTGTATGAATAGACTGAGTTTATTCCATCAGCCTTGCCTTCTTTAGTGGGAATTCTCTTTGGCTAAAGAAGGTTGCTCGCATTAGGCTGACTTTTCAAAGGAGCCTAAGTAAAGCAGGTAAGATTCACATATAAATTAATGTTCCTTTCTACCCAGGGACAGTCTGCAGTCATTTAGAGTAAATACGAACAAAATCCTTCAGCTTTCAGTGGGAGAAAAAATAACTCAGGTTCCTTTGAAAATCCAAGCTTAAGCTCTCAAGAGGAGAACACAGCATAAATAATACCAAGTTTCTTTATCAGAGCTCTTTCATCCATCAAACACCTGGAATCCTACACCATGCAGAGGTACCAAACAAGAGGGTTTGTACCTTAGGGTTAGAATAATGTGGGCACATTTTGTATGGCCAGCCAGAAATCCCATTAATAACTTTTTAACAACAATGGATGTGTCTGTGTTTCATACTCAGGAAAATGTGCTCAATTCATCTGGCTATTGCAGACCTCCACTATACATCTATATAATTACACACGGGGATTTGCAGCTTGATGCATACATTTGCTGAATACTCAGCAAAGTTTCATTTATTCACCAGTTCTTTTAAAATTTATTTTAAAATATAGATTGAAAGAGTAACTGACCTGGTAAGAAACATTTTACATAATGAAATATAAAGATTTTCTTAAGTATTCTTAATTTTTTTTTAACAAAATAGCTCTGAAAATCCATTGACTTTTTTTTTTTTTCCCATAAAGTATTATAATTATGGCTATGACTCATACAAATCAACCTTTCAGACACCTTGTCATAAAATAAAGGTCAAGTCACAGAAAATATTAAAAGAATTTCTTTAAGAGTATAAATGGTAACTTCTATTAGTTTTACTTTTGAAACACTTAGAGCTTATTGTTAAAGTTAATTTCTTGTGACTGCTTTTGGAACTACAACCTTAATGGAGCTGTAGCACGTGGCTCCTGCTCCACACAGAAGGTCTTTATGACACACTCTAAAATGTTATGGCACTGCTGGAATTTCATCAGTGTTATCAATCAGTGGTGTAAGAAAAAGGGCTGCAGTGTTCACCACCCTTTCACAACGCTGCCTCCTCCTATTTGCAATGACTCTGATCTTAATCAAAATGGAAGAGAATGCAGAAAAAAAGTGTCATGCAACCCAACTGTAATAATCTGTTCATCACCAATTAGCCTCGAGAATAAATTACTCTCCTAACCAAGAAATTACCATACAAAGCTGCACAGTCTCTGGCACTAGAAATCTTTATCATATAATTATGAGGAAATATTGTGTTTAATTAGCCTCAATTTAGATGGTTGTTGCCAGAGTTCAAATGAAAAAAGGCAAAGGGATGTTGATAAGTCCATCTGCTACCACAGCTTTTTGAGTCTTCCAGGTTTTGCTTCATATTTCTGTTCAAAAGGAGTGGGATAGTATATGAGGAGCTCTTGGACGAACTGGTGAATAAACCCAAATAACTCAGTCTAAAAACTAATCAATGAATGAGGTTTGACACAAAGGCCTAAACAGAGGCAATAAATATATCACTGTCACCTCTATATTCCCATCAGATTACTGTGACAATAGAATTTTATTACCTTTAATTTAGGGACTATAATTTAAATGAGTGCCTGAAACCAAATCAACCCTTATTTACCTCCTGCAATTTCCTCATAGATTTTTAACACATATATGAACATATATCAAAGTGTCAAGCAAAATTTTTGAATCGGGTACTTGAAAATATAATTTAAATAAAATGGTTGCATTTTGGAGGGTAGCTCTTATTAAAAGATATCTAGCACAAGAAAGGTGTGGAGATAAACCCAGAGGCAGATGAAAGGCATCATTTCCCCTCCCTCAGTGCTAAAGGACTCATTTTTTCAGTCTAGATGAAGTGATCTCAACTATACCTTAGCATGCTTGGACTTGATGATCCTTAGTGTGTTTTCTGAACTCATGAGTCCATGATTCTGTCATTCTAAGGCTGTACAGTTAAATTTGGAGGGTTGAAAGGGATGGGAGTGTGGACACAGACACCTGGATCGAGAATCATGTACACATTTTTAATTCTTCTTGGCAAGAGTTTCCTGCAGATCACAGAAATCAGCACCCACACTGCCCCTCAGCTGAGACCCCACCTGCAGAGCTGCCCCAGCCCTGGG
>NW_024581093.1:16836022-16847329 GCF_017639235.1 Corvus kubaryi | reverse complement strand
GGTCCTTCCTGTGCTGGCCCCAGGGCTGGGGCAGCTCTGCAGGTGGGATATATTTCTAAATAGAAATAAACTCATAAATAGAAAGTTGAACAATTATGTTGAAGGGTTTGAAATCTTTTATTCTTCTGCAGTGAAATGTGGTCTTTAATGGGGAAGGCCCATTTTGGCTTTGCAACATTCTGGGTTTTTTCCACAAGCAATAAAATTTCCAAAGAAAAGTCAGCAGCTGAAGTTTCTGATGTCAAGCAGACAAAGCTGTAGCTGCAAGTAAAAATGTGGGCACACAGTTGGAGTGTAAATTGATTATATAAAGAGAATGTTCTTTAAATGTCTGGCATTTCTTTACTTGTTCTGTCCTTTCACTTGTGTGAAATATTGGTGGGACTTTATGTTCCATGAAAATATAAATACATAGCAAGTGTCCTCAGAAAAAGAGAGAGGCCTTAAAATACATGCAAATGTAATTATGTCCCCTTCCAGCTACCGTGTGCAATGTGAAGAGCTTTTAGCAGGGGCAGGAATCAGTTCTACTGGCTTGTCTGGCTTGGGTAACTTAGATACCTACATGGATTCTTTATATAAATCCCTGAAACTCGTGCTGTGCTGCAGCCTCGTGCTCTCCACAACATGGACTTTTATTAAAATTGCATGTAACACAGATCTGGCATTACGAGTTTTATTTCATTAAATCCTCAATTTCCAGCTCATCTAGCTATTGCAAGGGCTCTTTGCTTTCTCTTTGTCATTTCCAGATAAGATTACACTTGAAAATTGAAAACTTGTTTAAAGGCCTCCAGATCCATTCTCTAGTGCCTAGAAAGATTTTTTTTTTTTATCTTTCTGCTACTATAGGCTCTGTCCTCTGATTTGTTAAAGACCTCTGTACTTCAAAGAATGGTCAAACAAATACTTGTGACAAATAAATGGCTGTCATTGCATTTATGCCTGTTTATGTACAATGTCTTCACTGTTTGTTTCAGTGTTTGTAACAACAGAACTAAAACAAACTAGTGAATGAATATTAATGTAAGAGCTGAGGTGTTTCTGGCCCTGCATTGCATATCCCAATCATTTCAGATATTGGTAGAATTGAACAAAACAGGATATAAAATACATGGAAAGGGTTAGACTGTCAGCAGTCCCAAGCATGAGGCAGACAGAGCCCAGCAGAATTCCTGGATTACAGGAGACAGAACAGTGCAATCCCAACTAAATCTTCTCTCATTTGAAGAGCCAAAGGCAGAATCCAGATGTATTCAATAGAATCCCAGACTAGGTTGGGCTGGAAGGGACCTTAAAGATCATTTAATTCCAGCTCCTGCCATGGGCAGAGACACCTTCCACTGTCCCAGGCTGCTCCAAGCCCCAATGGCCAACCTGGCCTTGGACACTGCCAGGGATCCAGGGGCAGCCCCAGCTGCTCTGGGCACCCTGTGCCAGGGCCTGCCCACCCTCCCAGGGAGGAAATCTTTCCTGATATTTGCCAGGAGGTACTAAATGCTCTGATGCATGGAGAACATCTCATAAACAACAAGAACTCCAAACCACCAGAACCAATCAACAACCTGTTCAGTTTGGGTATAAAACTGGGGATGCAAACATCAGGGAATATTTCTCAACAGGAGCAGAATGATGACACTAACGTGCATCTCTTCACAGTTCATTTAATCAGCAGTTCTCCAAGCACTCCAAAGAATACAAATACCATAATCACAATTTTATTACTGGTGAGGCTGAGTCAGAGAGAAGCAGTGATTTTCATCAAAGACTTGAGAAATCTGGGGCACAAATGGAAACAAAACTCAGCTCTTAAGGGTCCTGGCTCACTGCTTCCCTTCTCATAGGTGAGGCTGTTCTTTAAAACCAGCATGCCCCAAAGAGCACAAAGGGTATATTTACTGAATAAGAAACCAGCCTGGCTTAATCATGCATGTTTTAGCCCACTGTAATGTTTCAGCCAAAATACTAGAGAAAGCGAAAATAAAGAAAGAAAAAATGCAGCTGGTAATAAATGTAAACACTTAGGCAGGTCTACTGAGGACAGGAGAACTGTTATTATGTCTGTGACTTGAACAATTTCCTAAATTTATTCTATCATTTTCTTTGTCCCCACCCCTGGAGGTGTCCAAGGAAGGTCTGGATGTGGCACTCAGTGCTCTGGGCTGGTGACAATGTGGGCATCAGGCACAGGGCCTTGGAGGGCTCTTCCAACCTTAATGATTCTGTGATTCTTTAGATTATTTACATATGGGTAAATGATATTATTTCAAATATGTAGTAAATACTGAATGCCTTGATATGAGGGTTTCACCTGGAATTCCATGTCCCTCTCACATCCAGATTCCTGCTGTTTCAAGTACACCACTGAATAATGCAGAAGGAGAGCTGGCTAATCCATAGGGGTGTGCTCATGCAAGGTTTGCTCAGCACTGACTGACCTCAGGCAGACGCTTCAGTGTCTTTAGATGCTGATATTTCTGTCAGACAGTGTGTGCAAAGCCCTTCCCAGTCTTCTGAGGTGAACCTGCTCAGCACCAGGGATTTGTAAAGGAAGCCTCAAACCACTTAAATCACACCTGATTTTAGATCTCATTTTATAACCCAAATCAGAAGTGAAGTTCTTGAACCCTCTACTGAACACTGGCTTCACATGAAACTTTTTTCCCTACCATAAAGTGGAGGGAAAGTTTAATTTGAAATTGATTCTGCTATGTAAAAGTATGCATTGTACAAACCTAGTATTGTTAAATCCCTATTCCTACAGGAAGCTTGCCTTGATAGAATTTAAAACCGTGGGATAATTCAATCTGAAGGAAACCACTTGCAAATCTTACATGTCACTGCATACTAAATTAATTATAAACCTTCAGAGAAAATAACCTGAATATTTTGAATGATTATTCCCTGAGAAAAGAAATATTTAAATTATTTAAACCCCAATATTCAAGTCATATTCAGGTGTTATTATTTCCTATTCAGAAAAGATGCATCAAGATCATTACAGTTACCAGAACACTGTATTATATTATATTAATATACATGTACATGTATATACCTGAAAGAATATAACTACATATTTTTAGGCTGTTAGGACTTTCCCATCAGAGGTGACATGAAAGTTTCAACTCTTTAGCTTGCATAAAACAGAATCAGATGCAGTTCTAAGCATATTTTAAAGAAGTTATTCAGAATATAACTGGTGTTTCCGTCTAATCTGCTTTTTCTTATGTTTGTATCTCTATTATTTTTACAATCATGTGGAATACCAATATTCTTAGTCATAAAGGCCTTGTGCTCTTTAAACCACTATGATTTCAAAGCAATGAATTGTAGATTCAGGTCAAAATGGAGTAATTTTACATGTTATAAAGTATTTTTAAATTTTACGAGGTTCAAGTTTTGCAGCATATCAGAGTAGCATTATTCTATTAGAGAATATAAACAGAGTTAGAAAAATACTCACAAACTCCTACTGACTGACCTATTCTTCAGTCTTAGGCTGCCTGCACATGGGTTATAATGGAATATTTCCAGTAGAGAAACCATTTATCATGGAATAATGAAAATATTTGGGGTTACACACTGTGGTGCTGCCTGTTTTATTTATCAGATTCAATGTGACAATTTTTATGCTGAGTCAAGAAGAGTTTTACCAAGAGCCACCCCAAATCTACAAAATCCCTACAATTAGCTGGCTTTGCAACCAGTGTTTGGATTAGTTATATGGACTGAGCTGAGATTTCAGCAAAACTCTGCAAGGCTCCAAAGAACCCAATAAGGGAGAGAAAATCCCTGGGATTTTTTTATAAAGTAGGAGAGTTCACAATCCCACCTGAGGTTCCAAGCAGGAGGGGTCTCAGTGATCTCACCTGAGCAGGTCATCAGGACTGAAAACTCCTCATTTCTACCTCCACCTCCTCAGGCAATGAATATCGATGAACTTGGTCCCAAGAGGGGTGGATAGTGCAAGTGATAACATGAAAAGAGCCTGTAGCACCTGACTCTGGAGTCAGAGCTATTCATGGAATCAATCAGTAGATCAAGGCACAAGCTCAGCTCATAATTCCCTCATTTTTTTAGCTGGCAGTGGCTTCTCCCTCTTGCTTTCACTGTTTAATTTTTTTGATCGTTATTATTATTTACAAATTAACACCTCTCAGCTAAGTGTGAAGCAGGAAAAAAAAAAAACAAAATCACATGATGCTGTTAAAAATCCCAAACAAGGAGCTCCCAACTGGGCTTGGAGCTGTTGGTCTGGGATGCCTGGAGGAGAAAGGGAGAGGGGTCGGGTGGCACAGCAGGAGGGTAGCACTGGCTTTTCGAGTCATTAATGGGTGTGAGATGAGGTGATCCTGCACACACAGAACTCAGGGAAGGATGTGAGTGAGCTGGAAAAAAACCCCAAAAAACAAAAAAGCTTGAAAGCCACTCAGGTATTTTGGGAATGCTCAATTCAGGCTGAGAGGCCAGAGGCAAAGCAATCATATATTAACTATTCATTGCAGACTGAGAGAAATTTCTGAGTGAATTGGGCTGCAGACATCTGTCCTGTTCTGGCTACAAACATGCTGCTGAGGAGAATATTGTCCCCAGCTCCTTGTTATCCCTACTGGAATTTATTGCCTCCACATTACTGGCAGCACACTCCCTGTTAATCCCTCCTTGACACATCAACCCGTTCTGATAAAACTGATAAAAATGGGTGAGTGCCCACAGAGCAGCCCAGACAGCCTCTTTGGGACCCCAGATATCACTGAAAACAGGAGGACCATGTGGCAGATGGACGTCAGGACCACACTTATGATGGGTCTGAGATTATTAGATCTTGGTTTATCCTTACTACTTACCCTGTAGATATTAAATCTCTAACAGATGAAGATACATGTTTTAGTATATACTCAAAATATTTAAAAAAACATTTCGAAACATCTGTATTCCAAATATCCTTATTTTAAAAAGCAGAAAAAAATCCTTAAGTACTGGGAGATAAGAAAATTATTTTGTTTTTTGCTTTCCCTGAGGATGGTGAAAGGAAAACAAAACAGTTTTCTTAGCAGTAGGGCAGTTTTTAATTTTGTCTTGAGCAGTACCGAGTGATTGACCTTACATTACCTTAATTTTATTCTGGTCTTTTGATAATTGAAGCTTGCAACTTAAAAATAGTTTGTTTTCTTTCTGAATTCCCTCACTTTTAATTCTTCAGCTCTGTATTTGTTTTCATATTGATTCACAAAGGTACATGCTGGGCCTGAAAAATATTACACAATATACTGATGTACTTAGGAAGAATTTACTGATTTTCTTCTTAAATTCCTGATATCTCTGGGAAACTCATTGACATAAACTCTAACACTGTTTTCTTCTGCCCATAACTTGCTTTGGGCATCATAAATGATAAATGTTGTATTCTTTACAGAGTTTAGGGTACAAAAAACGTACTGTAGCTCTGGTACTCCTCACCTTACATTCTTCACATTTTTTTTGCTGTTACTTGGTTTCCCATTTTTACATTGTGCCTGACAGGTTTTGTCCCATGTCTACTCTGTGTAAGGTGAAAACTTTGAGAATTCTAAAGAAATCATTCCTCTCTGTGGTAAGCTATAACTTCCACTAAATAGCAGACTATTATGCTATTGATTGCTTTGCAATCAATTTAATCAAAATCCTCCCCTCTATACATTTTCTGGCTGCAGAAGTTGCTCTGCTTTATTTAGAATTACCATCTCAAGGGCCCTTTCCATTGAATTCCAGTGGTTTACTTTTATGAACAGCTTGGTCCTAATAGGTAGAAAATCACACCAAGCTGATGTCTGAAGAGAATTATCAGAAAATCTTCATGGAAATTCAGAAATGACCTGGCAAGGAGGAGTGAGCTGACAGAATTTTCAGGTGATGGGGTCACAATAAACAATATAAACAATGAACAATATAAAAAAAGAATTGCAAAGAATCATGAGGAAAGGATGTACAAAATAGACACATTCAATGGAAGGAAAAATTAAACTCCAAGGGGAATAATATAAATTCCCTTCCCCTTCAGAGCCGCAGAACTCTACACTACAAAATGTAGATTATATTTTTGCCACCTGAAAAAAGGATATGCTTGAACTAGAAATGACCCAAAAAAGGACAACAAGAATCATCAGAGCTATAGTGTGGCTTTCATCCAAGGAGAGATGGGTTGTGTGAAGCCTATTCCACTTGGAAAATAAATGACTGAAAGAGGGTAAGAAAATGGCCTATAAGGAATTAATGGCACATAAAAATCTGAAGATTATTTAGAATTTCTTACACTATACGAGCTGTAAATCAACCAATAAAATGAGGCAGTGTAAATTCAAAAGAACTTAAAGTTTTCTTTTTTTCTCCCCAACTCTGGGGCATCATGTCACAAGAAGCCATAGATACTGATATGAAGGGATGGAAAAAGGTGTTCAGTAAAATATACATGCACTGATGTCTCCCACGCCATGTCCCTTAGCTAAGTCTCTTCATCACCAATTTTTAAAATCTGTTTTAAGAGAAATGATAATTTTATACTTGTTCCGTGTCTTTTATTCTTTCACTCATAAATTGTTGCTCTCCTCTGTTGGCACAGACCATCTTCAGCTCTCAGGAGATTCAATTTGCCCCTCTGTGGATTTCTTTTTATGGAGCTCATGGCCTCTTGTCTGCACGCTAAAAACACACTCCTGGTGTTTCTATATACAGCAACTCCTGAAATGTCAAAGATTTGAATTCTAATTTTGCAGGCAGAGATACCTGTCTTTTTTAAATGAACACACAGCAGCAGGAGCAGTCAGAAGTTACCTTGTCTGTGATAAAAAAGACTCAGCTCCAGGAACAGCAGAGCCAGAGCACTCAGTGCAGCTGTGCTACAACTTGTGAGGAGTCAGATCAAACATTGCCATCAGGGAAAGAAATTTAGAGAATTTGTACTTTGCTTCAATCCAAGATCCAGAATTAAAAAAAAAAAAAAAAAAAAAGGAGAAATTGTTTGATGTTTCTGCAGTGACACAGCCAGAAAAAGCAGAGCCATGCAAGCAGCTCCAATGGCAGTGGCAAGCCCAACCTTGATACCTGTTTGTGTAACAGTCTGGAAGGAGCACTGATGCTAATGTGAGCATATAGGCATCGCTCGTTAAAGCCCATCCATGTGTCTCACCTCCTGCGTCTGTCACCCTTAGCTCACCACTTTACAAGGTTCCATATCAGTAAGGTCACTGAAGCAGATGAACAGAGAAAGTGAGCAAGAAAATGCAGGGATATTTCTCTACGTAATGGAAAGCCTAAGTACCAGCCTACGTCTGGAGGAAAATATGTACTGCAATTTCCTACCAGCTGGAGGTGAAAAAAAAAAACCACTCAGCTTGTCACAGCTAACTAGAGCTGTTAATTTTATTATCATCATTATTGCTTTTATATTGCAGCAGCACCTAGATGATCAGGCTGGCAGCTGAGGGCCCCACTGTGGCATGAATTGAACACATAGAACACAAATACAGCCCCTGCCCCAAATCACTCACCTGCAGATGTCTACAGAGAATTGAAGTGCAGCTTGGTTTTAAGGTAGATTTTAGTGTAGAATTTGGTGCAAAATTTGGTGTGATATTCTAAAAGAAGCACCCATGCACAATATATGTTTGTATCCAACTTTCTTGCTCTGCACAGAGCAGTCTTTGTCTTTTCTGGGCAGCTCCAGTGACTAAATAAACCCAGGTCCCCAGCCCAATGTGAGAACAAACAAACTCTCTGTTTTGTTGATGTGCAATGCCTTGTTAGACACTGTGTCAGGAAAAATGCCTGCCTTTGATAAATAGCAGGTGTCACTACTGTTCAATGAAATAAGTGGCATTAGCAACCTCTCTCTCTTCCAGTAACCTCTCACCAGATTCCAGCAGCAAGGCTGTTTGGCTGAAATTTTGTTCACCTTGATGGCATTCACTGTCATTATGAAGAATATTTTACCTTTAAGAAAGATTCCAAACACCCAGCTGTCATTTCTAGAAACACCAGTGAACACAAGAGCCACAGAAGCACAGAATTTGGAAAAGTTCTCCAAGCTCATCAAGTTCACCCTTTGATCCATCACCCCCATGCCCACTAAACCATATCATGAAATTTCACATCTGCTCATTTTTTGAGCATTTCCAGGGATGGTGACTCTACCACTTCCCCAGGGAGCCCATTCCAATGCTTAACCACCCCTTCAGCAAAGAAAGTCCCAGCACTTGTTAACAGGGATTGCCCCGATGAAGACACATTCCCTTGCAGAATTAATGGAACAGTTTCTTTAATTCGAGAAAAACTCACAGTAAAATTACAGTTTTGGTTGCAGGATCTATCTCAATTCTCCAGTACAAACCAGGGAAAAGCTGATCCCAGTTCATCAATTGCTCACCTGGTGCTGGGCAAGCAGAGCCCTCACGCCACCTCTTACCTCGACAGACAGCTTGGAGGTGCCTTGACTGATTCCTAGGAGTGAATGACCATGTGACATCTCAAATCTGCTCCAACACCTTGTCCCTGGTGTCAGCCCCTGCTGCAGCCCTGTAAATAATGCAAGGTCTGGAACGTGAGCTCTGTTCAGGAATTCAATGGTAAATTATTAATTATGCTCAGGCTATTGTAAGGCAGAATGAGGCACCACTAAAATCCTGCCTCAAACAATGATGAGGACCAGATGCTTCTGTGAAAAATTCACCAAACACTGATCTATTAAAATCTGCTTCTCAGCCCCACAAATTCTTTTCAATTGTGACTTTCATGTGTTAATTACATCCTGCTAAAGACTAAGTAATGCAGCTCATATGTGCTGCTGCAAGGTTTGCTGTGCCTGCCACTGGGACTGTTGATTTATTTCTCAGTCCTGCATCATGTTCACCTTATGATAGCATCTTTACTAGGTAAAAAAAAAAAAAAAAATGGCCCAGACATGGCCATTCATTGGTGCTTCTGGCAGTGACACTCTCAGTTATTTTTCATTAAAATGCAGCAGTTGGACTGTGGAACAGCTGACAGGTGTATTTTCCAGAAGTGAAGTTAACTATTTTAAGGTTTTAATTTTCACCTCTCAGACAGATATTAAAGTGGTGTATGGGCACAATTTGGGTCACTGCGATTTAGGTCGTTATAGCAATGTGCACAGAACGTCCAAAACACTCAGGGTGTTGTCATGAAAGACTGAAAATCCAGTGTATTTACATGGAAGGAGCTAGGAAAACTTATAGAAGAGTTGCAAAAATGGTATCTACAAAATACCAACATCTCTCAGCTGATTTGACCATTCCTTTGGCACTTTTAACTTGCAGAACTTAAATTAGTGAATGATGCAGATAAAGATGCCTCCTGGGACAGTAATGTTAAAAGGTAAATAAACACAGTTAGCACTCAACCTTCATGGAAGGCATTGGGATGCCAAAATATCTTGTAAAAAGCTGACTAAATAACCCTCCATTGGCTTTCTGTGCTTTGCTGATGTACAAGGCTGGGCTGCTGTGGCAGATAATGCATTTATAAATCAGTGTAACACCCTGGCCCTGCTGACAGCAGCGCAGCTCCATCCAAACTGCTTCAGCTGTATCCAGGCAACACCAGTGGCTCCCTCACAAAGAGCAGGTGAGAAATTTGTTTACCTGCAAGAGGAAGACACCCCAAAGTGTCCAAAGTTGCCATAAAACCAAAGCAAAGCAGATTAGCATTAGATTACTTTCAGTAAATAAACTTCAAGTCTGCTCCTATTTGTTTAGTAAAGAGTGGAAGTGGTTATGATTCTTTAACAGCAGTATTATAATCTATGGTATCTGCTACAATAAAGAATTTTTAGTTGATTTTATGATATCATTTACAAACCAGAACAGCTGGATTTACAAACACCAGCTTACTTCCCTGTGTTGACACATCTGTGACCACTACAGCACAATAAAACTGGGAAGTTTTAATGCAAGTTGATCCTGAAATAAACCATTTTTAGCACACAGATAGTACAGGAACGCTACAAAGCCACAAAAAACTCGAACACCCTGGTGTTTATTACTGGTCATACTCAATCACTCTGACTTTGTATTTGCCTTCATTGTCCATTTGAGTCTGACAAAATAAGAATGGAAAAAGTTTCCCCCTCTCTTCCCCAAGGAAAACACAGCGATGGGAAGAAAAGCTCTCTGGGTCTACAAAGCTTTTACAAGGGTATAAAAAAAGGTTTATGGCAGAAGTTTGGCATCTCAACTCTCATCTGAGGACTTGGAGGGAAGGAATTTGCTCTAGATTACAAAAATGCAAGTCCAGAGTACTTGCTAAAATCCATATTTCTCGAACAGATTGTAAATAAAACTTCCTAAGGTACTTTATAAGGGTGTATTTCCCTCTACCAGCACTCATTTGAGATTGCAGCAGGAAAATTTCCACAGTAAAATAAAAATAGCTAGTAATAAACTAACTCAAAATTATTTTTTTATTTATTGCAAATTTTATTGTACTTTTAAATATGTTTTAGACACAGCACCAAAAATTGTTATATTCACAGTTTCTGTCCTATATAAAACAATTTTAATATAGTTATAGTTTTAAAGCGAGTGGTTTAGATTAATTAATTTGTATGATTGTTTTTTGGGTTGGGCTTTTCGTTCAGTTTTTGAGGGTTTGGTGGTTTTTGGTTGTGGGGTTGTTTTGGTTGGTATTATTGGTTTTTTGTTTGTTTTTGTTTGTTTGTTTGTTTGTGCGTTTTTTGTTCTTTTTTGGTTTTGGAGGTTATTTTTTCTCCCTTATGCAATGATAAACATCAAGTCTTAAGTAACAGCTTTAGCCATAAAATACCCAACTGCACACTCAGAGTAGAATGCAGCTTTTATGGTCACTGCTCCACTTTGAATTTACTATACTGTGTCTTAAAGGTACCTTTTGGAAAATGAATGCCTAAGCATTACCTATGGCTATTTGGGATGCACATCAAATATTTAATAGATGCTTAAGCTGCAAGTTGTAGAGCAAGTACCAGTAACACACTTGAAAGCAAGGAATAGTTGGGTCAGCATTCAAACAGCAAATCAAAGGTCAAGAACCTTTTGCTGAAGGTGTAAGTATAGAGAATCAAACAATACTTCTAATATTTTTATCTTATTTTTAAATATTTACTTCTGAAGTAATGTGCAGTTATGTCATGTTTAAGGCAATGTCTGGGGGGGGTTCATTAACAAGGTTTTTCACTGCATATGAAAGGAGGTTTTATTTTATGTTTACACTGGGCACTGCTGTATCTTTCTGTCCTGGGTTGCAGTGTATTCTATTACCATCCTCAGGAGCCGTTGA
>NW_024581093.1:16820184-16836012 GCF_017639235.1 Corvus kubaryi | reverse complement strand
TTAAATTGTTATTCTGACTTAGTGCCTCCCACTGGTTTGTTTTCAAAGTAGTACACTTTCTTTGAGAAAACACTTCAAGAACTTCTTCAAAAGATCGTGTTAGATTTTATAAGTAGTGAGTTTCCATTGTTACTAGGGCACTAAAAAAAGAAGATATTTGTATAACCTGGAAGCAGAACTACTCCAGGTACCAGTCTCTGCATTGTTACACACGGCTCTCCCAGTACTTATGGAACTTTGCAAAGGCAAAACACCTGAGATCTACATAAGCCAAAGCTCCTGAAGGAAACTGCTGTGGTTTTTTGCTGCAGAAACTCTATTCTCTCCTTTAGAAACTTCAGGAGCTACAGGAACAGACAGAAAGCAAAGCACTTCTCTGTGCAGCACCTTACAGAAAGGGCTGGAATGCTGATGGGGTCCCTGTTTGTCTGTTTGGGGATGAAATCTCCCCCAGAAGTGACACACTCTGCCTGCCTTGGTTTAGCCAAGAGGCAGCTCTATCAGTGGGATCTGTGAAAAAGGAATGATTACCTGAGATGCACTGGTTCAACTCTTAATGTGAGGCAGCAAGAGCCCTCTGCTTCCGCCAGTGCCATGTGAAAGGAGATTTTAGCTTTAATTTCCTGCCCTTTTCATAGCTTCTCTCTCTCATCTCTGTTTTCTCAGTGGGTCTTCTTGTAAAAAGAGAATTTAGAACCTACAGATTAAGCCCACAAAACCAGCCCTGGCAGGCTCTCCTATTGGAGCCACTGGTTTTGTCTGTGGCACGCACTGGCCGCAGGCTTCACTCGCAGCCCCGACTCCCATCCCCTTTTTGACTCAGCTCTCCAGAGAGCAGCATTTCCTTCCCTGCAGAGCTCCAAGAGTCTCTGCAAAGCCTGTGGGGATCACTGATTAAGAGGCACTAAAGGAGTGTTTTTCTCATCCTCTTCACATTCCCCTTTTTTCTCCTTAACCCAGCTTGTTTTCATCACTTTAACTCTCACTCAGTAAAACACAGCTTGCCTCTCTCTGCTCAGATTCAGAACTCCTTTCAGAAGGATCTGAGAGATACAGGCACTAGACAGAGCTGGCCTATGACTGAAGGGATGGGAAATTAGTGAAAAAATACTGCGCATTGTGCTGTGCCAGTGTTAGAGACCACAACTGCACTGGAGGAGGGGAGCTGACAGTTTTCTGTGCTGTTGAGTTGCCTTGAGCATCACTGAACACAAAAACCTGCAAAGAACAGCCCACCTGTACCCACTCTGTATCACTCATTATTCACATGCTCTTTCATCTCTCCTGCTCTGCATGGTTCAGTCAAGGACTTGCTAATGAAAAAAAATTAATTGGGAGGAAACAAAAAAAATAACGAGTCAGTAATGACACACCTGAAAGAGGGTAAACGAGTGGAAGTTTCATTCTGAAATGTTTTCCCAACAAAAAGACTCTGGTAATACTGTGATAGCAAATTTCCAGGGAAGAGTGAAATAGGTAACTCCTTTACAGGTCATTGCTCGTAAAAGAACAATTAGATATTAATATAGGCCTACAAAAAATAAGGTTCATTAAAGTGCAATTGAAAAAGAAAAGTGAAAAGGGAGGCTCAGGGGGGACCTTGTGGCTCTGCACAAGTCCCTGACAGGAGGGGGCAGCCGGGGGGGTCGGGCTCTGCTGGCAGGGAACAGGGACAGGAGGAGAGGGAACGGCCTCAGGCTGGGCCAGGGGAGGCTCAGGGTGGACAGCAGCAGGAATTTCCCCATGGAAAGGGTGCTCAGGCCTTGGCAGGGGCTGCCCAGGGAGGTTTGGAGTGGCCATCCCTGGAGGTGTCCAAGGAAGGGCTGGAGGTGGCACTCAGAGCTCTGGGCTGGGG
Source organism: Corvus kubaryi (assembly GCF_017639235.1). Lineage (NCBI taxonomy): Eukaryota > Metazoa > Chordata > Aves > Passeriformes > Corvidae > Corvus > Corvus kubaryi. Next base: position 16,834,157 of record NW_024581093.1, on the reverse strand, counting down.
ACAAGGTGGGGATGGGGCACAGCTTGGACTGGATGGCCTTGGAGGGCTTTTCCAACCTCAGTCATTCTGTGTTTAAAAGTTGTAAACAGGAAACCAGACTAATCCAGAGCAAACAGTTCATACAATGAGACCGGAACTGTAGAGTGGGTTTTAACACCAGCCACATGCAAAATTCCCTGGGATGACAAAAGGTGGGCATCAAAATGGTAACATAGGAATCCTAAAAGGCTGAATGGCAAAGAGTGGGTGCAGGAAAAACCTGGAAAAGGAGCAACAGGGAAATAGACTTTTTGCACATTTTGAATGGTACCTCCAGGGATGCTATCTCTGAACATTTCTCCCAATAGGATCTTTAAGAAATATGGCATCCCTTTTCCTTTTTACAACAAATGGCACATAAAAGATAAAGCTGAAAAGAACTGAGAGTTGTTCAGTAGATACCTGCCAAATATATATTATTGTGGCTTAATAATAAAAATCACTATCCATGGCTTTTTAAACTAAACCTTTTGGTTAAACTATAACCTTTGGGTTAGCTTTGCCTAATAACACTGTTACAACAACAATGCAATTTCTAATGCCTATATTTTAAAAGATCACATGCTAAAGACAGTAAAATTGTATAAATTGGAGACAGAAAATGTCTTAATAGTGATGGCTTCCACAGGTCACTGAGTTGCACTTACACTGAGAAGTTCAAAGGTGGTTGCACTAATTCAATAATTTCCTTTCACAGAGAGAAATTGTTACCAAAGACTTTCCAACCTGCAGTGAAAATGCACAAGGTCTGGTTATTGTGCATGTAAGAAATCGGGGAAGTTATTAATTATTAGTGCAAGTCGCCAAGCTGGATCACCTACATCCTCCTCTGGCTTGATTTCCATATGGTGATTAGGTTTTTTAAATATTTATGTACTAGTCCAGACTAAACACCATTAAATTTTGGATTTTGAGGATATACCTGAGTGTGCTTGGCCTATTCTGCCTTCTGTGGGAACTTGGAATATTTAGTCCCCTGAGCAAAGATTAGTGCTTTGCAAGACAGGACCCTTGATTAAAGAGTTCTCTATGTTCCTTTTCCCTGCTTCCCATCTGATACTATGGAATGAGAAACCAACCTTGGCCCTCTACCTCATGAAAATGCTAAGAGCAAAAGTCCTTTTCCAGGACTTTGAGAGATAAACAGCCAATTTTTCTTTTTTGAAAACACTGCAAGAAAGTGCTGTCATGCAGCATTTCAGAAATGGTCTATAACTCAAGGGCAGGCGGGGGAAGCCATTAGGGATTGGAAAGAGGTGAGTCAGAACAGATGAGAGAGAAATATAAGTTTCAGCAGCAGGTTTAAAAATGAAAGAAGGCTGAAAACTTCTAAAGCTATTATCTGAAAAAAAAAAAAAAGCTCTAATTGTTCAAAAAGGTTCCTCAATATAGTGAAGTTTGAATTAAGCATCAGATTTAGCAATTCCAACATTTTTGTAGACAAATAAGACTTCATAGGGATGCTTAAGGTTTCACATGCTTCTCACTACACTTTTTTTAAGCTATTGATTGATGTTTAGATCCAAGGTTGTGATCCATGCCTCAAAATTAATTTTTTTTCTAATTAAAATGAAAAGTGAATTAAAAGAGTGAAAAAAGGAGTGAAAAATAAAGACAATTTTCTCATACCCTACCTCAGACAGTCCTAAAAAGTTGCAAATACCCTGCAAGGTGAAACAATTTCTCTGGCTGTGGCTGAAAGGGTGAAAAAGATTCTCCTCGTGTTTACAGGTAACAAAGGACAAAGTGCCTGCAGAGCTGTGAGTGAACAGAGACATGCAGTGGAGAGACAAGCGAAGACAAAGTTAGTTGGAAGGAGGAGCCCAGTAGGAAGGGAGGGAAAATCGTTCCAGGATTTCTTGCTAGGATGTGTCCTAGAGGACAGCAAGGCAGTTTAGCTGTGCCACAACCTGACCCCAATCCCAAATTATGCCTCAGTGGAACTCAATCCACTTGTGATGGAGTCCAGATTTTGGAAAACCTCAGAGGCTTTACATCAAGTTCTTTAGTGTTACTCTGTACCCTTCTAGCACTCCCTTTGTCCTGTACACTCTGGATTATCAGGAAGCTGGAGCACATGCAGGACACATGGAAAATTTACAGACATTCCCCTTTGTGAACAATACTGGCAGCAGCAAAAATCCCAATGAAGTTGTGCCTCTTCTTGAGCACAGGGTTATCAGTCCGAGATCTCGCAGCAATACCCCAAATCATTCTGCCTTCATTCCAATAAAAGGAGATTTTTATATATGTTTCTCTATAATACACTGGGATGTGAAAAAACCTGCTTATTGTTATTTCAGAGAAAAATAACTCATTCATCATATAAGCACTGCTGATGGTAATAAAGTCTTGCCTATAAATATCTCATAACATGTCCTGTCTAAATAAGAGATGACCCAGATTAATGAAAATCATGTTTGGAATATATTTTTTAACTGGAACCCACCGTGGTTCCTTCTCTGTTTAACTAAATGAATTTTAAATAAATTGGTTTCTGAGGAATTTAGAAATTCCTAATTTGTAAAGTTTGTATAAACACCAGCTCTTATCATGGCAGATATTTATATTGCAAATATGATTTATGAACTAATGAATGAAGCAGAAATAAGACACATGGTGCTAATCCTTTTATTCTTTCTCAGTTACTGAGATTAATCAAACATAATCTCTATTGCTCCAAGCAAACCTGTGCCCAAACAGAATGTGCATGAAGTAGCTATCAGGCTGGAAATGTGTTATTTGAAAGAAATGAAAAAGAAAAATGGATTTTTGTTCTTTTTATATTTGTTGTCAATGATGGGAGCTAAAAGATTGTTAAAAGAGCAGCAGTGATTCCATAGTCTGTAAAATTTCTTGGATCTAGCAGACATTAACCCAATCTTACCCATCTACTTCAGCTTTTCTTCTGTGATCTCTGAGACCCAGTTCTACCCTGGCAGCCTATAGTGGATTTAGTAACATGAAAGACAAGTTAATTATTTCTACATTTTATGGAGCATAAGAATACAAAAAATCATGGGTTTTTCTCTGACTCAACTTTATAATTTTTTTTTTTTAAATAGGACTACACTATTACCAATTTTTTTTACTGTTGCCATTTGAATGTCTCCCACAGTTCAGTGCTGGAAGCAAAACCACCATTTCCATGCATGGGCCTTCAGGAGATTTTGCAGTGTCTGAACTCCAGCTTTAACATCTCTGCACATCACTGTGTCTAGTTTTTTGCAAAACAGGTATTGCCTGACAGTATTAGGAATTCAAAAGTCCATTAGTCTTGAGTCCACAGGCAGAAGCAGCTATGAAGGTTAGATTATGGGCATTATCTGTCTTTCCAAGTCGCCTCTTTGGTTGCAGGGCCCAAGTGAAGCCGTGCACACCTGGCAGCCTCCCCAGGGTGCCACTGTCTGTGATTAGGGGAACTGAAGTGCTTTCCCCAGGGCTACAAAGCACCATTTTTAGATCCTAAAATTGACTGGTAGTGTAGCTTAAAACATGGTAAGTCGAAGTGTTCAGTGATAAATGTTCCCTAAATTGCTATCATTATGTAAAAGATATTACCCTTAATAGTCTGATGGTATACAATGAAGAGTTCAGAAATATCCTGCAATTAGGAGCTTAATTTCAGACTCTCATTACCCTATAAGGTATTTCTTCAAACTCAGTTTGGAATGGAGTAGTTTCCTCAGAAACTGCCATGCCAAAAAATCTTTAATGTCCAGAATCTGAAGATCGTATTTTGAGGTAACTAAATAGTTTTATGTTCATTCAGTTAAGCAGGAGGTACCATGATGGAGTATCACCACTATTTAGAGGTGCAATTAGGGTCTCTTTTATAGTTGTGACAGGCCAATGTAAATGTAATCACGTACCAATTAGCAAGTAATTATCCTCTTGCTACTTAGATTCATGCCTTGAGTTAGCAAGTACCCTGAACCTGAGCTCTTAAACCGACGTGCAATGATTTGATTTTATTAGATTTGTACACCAAAGAAAATAACGGGATACTTTTATACAAAAATTACCTAAGCACTATATTGCCACACTATGACAGTATCAGATCTTAAATGGGTAAAGAAAATTACTAATAGTAATGTTCAATATTAAAAATTAACATTAACAGGCCTTGTTCTTCTAAGAGAAGCAAGATGGAATGAATCGGACCCATTAACAATTTAAAATGTTAAACTATTTGTTGAAAGATTTTGTGGGCTTCCTTCCTTCCTTGCTGGCAGAAACCTGGGAATAGCTTTATTAAAATGGAGAGGAGAATCAAGTTGAGAAGAAGATGGTGTCTCATTGGTCTTGTGACCTGCATTTATGATGCCAACTTTAATCTCCTCATTTTGTGTAGTTCAGGAGACACCTTCCTCACAGTGGACATTTTCTTTGGGGTGTACCAAAAAGCCATTTTATCTCAGTCCAATAAAGCACTAACCAAAACCATTTTCCAGATTATAGGAGCAAACTGAAAGTTAAAATATTAAAGTTTATAAAGTTTATAGTAAAATGCAAAGGAAAGAAACATATGGCTTAAGGGAACCTAAATTCAGCTTGCTGTCTGTCTGCTGTTGAAAATGAGTGATGGTCCAATCTGCTGCTTCTTTGCCAAGAGCTTTGGGTCATTTTGAAAATGATCTTCACTGCTGTAACAATGCCCACGAGTTTAAAAACTTAATAAAGATCAATATAAAAGCATTCCAGGTCACTTTCCTTGCTCCTGGGAGATATTTTTCTTTGTTTTCAGTGTTACTCCTTTGGGAATTGCTTTTTCTTACATATGTATTTATTTCAATTTATTCCACTCGCCAAGAAAAAAATTATCTGCATCTGGAAAACTCTGGGATTGTTTTAAACAAAAGTAAAATTTAAAGGTAAATCACAGCTACATCTGTTTTCTAGGTCATATCATGTGTCTTATTTAAAATTTTTTTTACTTCTCTCTCCAGTTCGCATTTTGCAGCTAATTGCACAGTGCAAATCAGCATCAACCCAGAGGTTCGAGTCCCAGACTTCGGTATTTGTACAAGTGACAAAAAATGCACTTGCCATCAAAAGTGAACATCAAAAGTGTTCCAAAAAAGTAAATCCAGTCTTGAGTCTCTAAGAAAGTTAAACTGTAGCAAACAGGGACAGTCACTGCTCCCAAAAACAACCCCCTGATATAAAACAATGACGTTGTAGATAGTGCCAACAGACCCCATTGTGTTCTCTCACACAAAATGTTGCATGGAGATGCTGATAAAGTCTTCCCCCGGATTTTGTGAGTTTTACCTGTCAATTTTTATCATAATTCCACACTGAGCTTTCCATCTAATTTTTAGGTTTGCCTTGAAACATTCAAAGACCATCCTGCGCTTCCAAGATGGGTTAAGAAATTACTTATCTTTCACAAATTCCAGTGCTCTCACTGATAAATTGGAAGTTCAGGTGATGTCTTTCTTCAATTTCTGACAATTTTTTGAAATTTCAAATCTATAAAATTCTCTATTTTTTCTACTTTTCCTCCCCCTCTAAGTCACAACGTGCTGAACCATGATGTTCAGCTTTATTATAATTCCTAAATTGGTCTTTACTACATTTATCCTCTCCATTTACTATGCTCATCTATCCCTGCCCCTTGTTATACATTTGGAGTTTGTCATTAAGTTTGAAAAGCTCTTTTATTTAAATGATTAAATGAATTTGTGCTTTCCACAAGAAAGAACAGCAACACTCCCTCTTCTCTAGCCATCTTTCAATAAAAATGACTTCAAGTTTAACATCAAAATCAAAAGAAAATGGTTAATCAGTCCTGCTAATTAATTTTACTGATTTCTTAGAGTTCTTTGGGTGCATCAGTGAGTTAGTTTGAAACAAGGTCATCAAGCCCTGATCAGTTAGAGCTGAATTGATTTCTCTGCAATTCAAAAGCAGTTTTCAAATTTGCTCCCTAAAAATTTTGATTTATTTTCTCACTGAAGGTAAGTGAGCCAGTTTCATGTTTTTCTTTGCCATGATATTCAGATGTAACAGCCTAAAGAATGGCCTGGAAAAGTGCTGCTTGAGGACTTCTTGCCAAGATCCAATTTATTTTAATGGAAGTTCTACAGAAACTATACATTATTGCTCCAGCACAAGTAAATATATTCCTATGAAGTGCAAAATGTGCTCTGCTTTCACTCTTCATTATTCCCACTTGGATTTGCATCACTGAAGAATTCCCCATCCCTTTTTTATACTATTAATCAGCCAATGACATACAAGGGCAGGTTAGTTAATCCAAAGAAAGGCACAAAAGGTTGAAAGGAGTTTAGATTCCTGAATTCAAGCCCAAATGCAGCATCTAGATCTGGATGAGGTAATTTCTTCAGCCAACCATCATTTCTCACACTTGGATGCTTGAATAAATAAAAAGGAGAGCTCAAGAGGTTTTACAAAACCCAAGTCACTCACAGGCAACTCTGTATCCTGAATAAATACATCAGGAAAGAAGGAGATCAAGAGAACGGTATCCATTTATTAATTTTTAAGCATGAGATCCAATTTGGAAAACTACCAAATCTACAGAAGAAGGGGAAGAGGTAAAGAGAAATTCTAATGCAGATTCCCACAACTTCAGAGAGCTTGGCCTATTCCACCAGCTGGAAAATGTTCCACTGTCCCACTACACTGCTACTCTCCAGAATATATCCCAAGTTCCATGGCCAGGTTGTTCAGCAAGCCAATCTTTAGGGCTCTGCACTAGAGAAGCTGCTCAGTAATGAGCCCCAGGCCCCCTGAGCTGCTCATTAATCAAAGCTGTTTCTCCTTGTGTGGCAGTCTGGGGAGTTACACCAAACATCAGCAGCCTTGCTGTCCAGCAGGCTGAGGCTGAGAAACCCACTGGCAAACGCAGTGCGTTGTCTATAAATACATGTGATCATGTGAGGAACATTAACACCCACTGAACTACTTCTTGCTTGGTTAGAGCTGAAGTGATTTTGGCTGCCTAAACTTATCTCATTTGTCCTTGCCCTTTTTCATAATTTTCCAATCAGAAATGATGTTTGAAGCTTGGTGTCCTTCCCTCTCATTGTCTTTCCTAAACAAAGAAGCAATCACTTCAAACACTCTCACTCTCCTTGCTTTTATGGGCAGTAAAAGTTATTAATGACTGAATCCTTAATCCAAGGTTCCCTTCTTATCTGTCCAAGAAAGAACTTCCACAGTGCCAGATGTTCCTGCCCTGCGTTCAAGCATCTACTCTTGATGCTTGAAGATTCTTAATATTGTCATTTTATTTCACATCACTTGGCTTTTGTACAAGCTGTCCTGATTTGGGTGGGCCATTTTTGCCATTCCTCTCACTATTTAGCTCCTCTTGTAGCCAGAACCACTCACCGCAGCCTGACCACAGTAGCTACGATTTTGTGGCACAAAATTCTTCCCAGAGTTTGGTTGAAATCAGACTTTTATTGAACAAACAAATATAGAGTCCTTCTTTGGTAATTAACAAAAAACCACTACTGCAAATATGTTCATATGGATTTCAAGAGCACTAATAATACTACAGATTCAGGCTGGACTGATGCTGCTTCCAACTGATAAAGGCAAAACTTTTTGGAACACTTGATCTTCAGACTACTCCTTCCACTCAGTAGACACTATTGAGAAAAGCTGACAAAAAACAAAAACAAAAACAAAAACAAACAAACAAAAAAAATTCAATATTTCAGTTGTTGTACAGGAGCCTTTTATTTTAGACAAGAGCAAATCTTAATCCATTTCCATAAAATATTGTGAATCCTCAGTGATTTTAGAAGATGGTAGGGGAATGAATCTTCTCTATCTTTATTTGTTCCTCCTTGGAAAGCTGGTATAGAAGGATTACATTTGAATACTCCTATTTTATATATTATTTAGTAAAAAAAATTCAGCCCCCTTGAACCCCTTTGAGCCCCCTTTAGCCCTCCAGGCAGAGAGTTAGGGTTAACCCTCCCTTCCATCCCAACTTTCCTGTCCCAACAGAAAGTTTGGGGCAAAGTGTGGTTACACCTCATCCTCCACAATGATCTGCTTCAGGCTTAGTCAGGATCAGACTTCCATGAGGAGCCAAACAAAAAATGTGTCATGAAATCCAAGACACCCTCTGGAATACTCTGAAAAAGGTCTATCAGCCTGGCACAGGAATTCAGAAACACAAACCACAGGTTCTTCAGGGGAGACAAAGAAAGTGGGAAAGTGCATCAAGCTTGCAGATTAGACAGATCACAGCTGCACAAATTGAGTGCACTGGAGTGAAATCTTTCCCACAATGGCTCGTGTCAGCTTTTCTTTGTAGATTCCTGGGTGCCATTTCACTTTCTGCACCTCCTCTCAGCAGGTCTGTAATTCACTGTAATTGCACCTCCTTTTAATCTCACTCCTCTAAACACCTCTACTTTAGTCTTTGAAACTTTACATAAAATAAAAGTCTAAAAATATTTCTAAAAAGCAAGGATTTGTGTTTACCTAAAAGCCACAGAGGAAAACATAGCAGATACCAAAATTCAAATGACTGTGTGATTTGTGAGTTTCTACATTTTTTTATCTAGCTAAAAGCAATCAAAATCTTCTTCAACGTGGCTATCATTGCTCTCACGTTAATGACACCTTGACAAGTCAGGAGGAAAATGGAAAACATTGATTTCTGAAGGACTTTTCTGAATCTGCTCTCAACTAGCACTAGAATAAATTAACTTCTAATATTTTAATAAAGTGAAATAATTTGTGATTTTTTCTCAAGAGCTCATGACTCATTGCATGCAAGAGTACAAGAGCACAGCAGATGAACATCCACTTCTCAATATGTCGCTTTAATCTGTTTTTATTCACTAAAAAAATGCTTAGATGATGCAATTTACCAAGTGCAGAAGAAGCCTTTCACAAAATAAAAAAAACATGATTAAAGCAGACATTCCCAACCTTAGGCTGCCTTTAATATCCCTTTAAATGCAATTCTTTAGCTGAAAATTAGGCATCTTAAAACAAAACTGGCATCACTGTAGATCATTTGGGGTTTTTTGGTCTCACCATGAATCGTAAATATTTTTCATTTTCAGGCTCCGAGGACAACGGGAAAATGCTTCAATTATAATGGCTACAAAACTAACGAAACCACAAGAAGAATAAATTTTACTTAAAAAATACTTACAGCTGAAACATTCTGGATTTGAAGGAAGTAAAATAAAATAGCTGTACAAAAATTCTGCTCTATAGACCTTTAGAAGCAGTAAATGCCTTTTGAAATGAAATACTACTCTGAAAGAAAAAAACACATAAAAAATCCTGTAAATAGATTCTGGGTTTCCTGCAGGTGATTTTTCACAATTTTTAGCTTTGTTAAAATTACATTTTCAGTAACTCTTGTCAGTTTTAAAGCATTGTACTGTAGTTCTATAAAATGCCATATGCACATAAGTATTAAAGACATTTAGAAAATGTCTTTACATCTGAAGATCCTTGGCTGATTTTTAATGAGCTATAATTATTTCCTGTATGAAGAAAAAGGAAACAATAAGCCCTTCTTCTTGCATCACAAAAGCCTCAGAAACATCCCAAAATGTCTATTTCTCTCTCTCAGATATAATGACAATGACAAAAACAAGACTTAAAGATAACTTATCCTTTGCAGAGCCAGAAAAATATTACAAAGAAGCTTTCTGATAAGGGACTATTTAGGAATCAGCTGTTCAAAATGGAGACAGAGCTGCAGAACCCAGATGCAAATTCACCCCTCTCATGCTCTCAGGAGTTTGCCCTTTATTTCTAATATGAAAAGGAATAAGAAGCAAACCAGGAGATCAAGATCTTAATCTCTATGGCAAAACAGGTACCTTCCAAACATTAAACAAACCAGTTTATTACCAGCCACTTTTAAACATAAATAATAAACTTCCCTTCTTCCAATATCAGCTGAATATTATCTCATAAATTTGCCATTTCCATTCCTGACCTCATGCTACAGTTTCAGGTTCATGCAGACATGGTTTTGTTGAATCCATTTTCTATTAGGCTTCCCAGTACAATGATTTGGCTGTGTATGATTATACAGCTCTCTGAGAGTGCAGAAAATTACCAGTAATTTAGGGAGAAATTCCACAGCAAAGGCTGCCAGAATGTGCTCTTCAATTTAAAAGATATTCCCAGAGCCTGCTTGGCTTTGCTGGCTCTAAGCATTGCTTGAGTCCACCATAGCCCAATGCATCATTCCAATAAATATCTTTTTATATCTTTGTTGTTCTCTCCCTCTCCAGTGAATTTAAATCGACTTGACGAAATCTTGCTCTTGCCACTGAATACATAACCCCACCATTCATTTAATTATACATGCAGCAGCAGGAGAGAAAACCAGAGAATATGTTAGTACTGATGCATCGCTGTGTGTGAAACAGAAAAAAATATAAATACATTTATTAAACTGAGACACTACTCTGGGCTTGATTCACTGATTTGCTTCAAAACAGGGGGACGAAATTATCCTCCTCTGGTGTATTTAAAGATTTTGTTGATATTTTTTTGACTACATCAATGATCAGTGGCCAGTGATCATCACTGGAATTGCAGCCAGACCTTCTATAGTAAATTCCATTTTAATTGCTATTCCATTTTCTGCTCCTTCAGAGCTACTTATATCTAACATTTATTTCAGCCAGTCTACCATAACTTTCTCACGTAATGTATAGAGCAAATTCTCATTACTTTGGACTGAAATCCACTTTTTACTTCCCCTTTTTTAACCTCACTTTTTACAGAATAGACAAACCCCAAAGCTACGATTTTTCTACAGTCTGCTGTTTGTCAGCCCTGTTGATTATGATACACAGAGGGTGTTAGGGGTCAGGTCACAGCTGAATTAGGACATCAAGGGGCTTATTTCATGTGCCTGCACTTCCCTGATGCTTCTAAACATTTTTGAAGAGTCGTCAGTAGACTAAAGAAAAGAAATAACCACTTGCATGGTTCAACCAGGTATGGTCTGACCTCTCGCTGTCTGCTCATCATCCTTCAAAAGGCACAAGAGTAATGAAAAACCAAACCCCACAGCCTTAACTGCAGGGCTCAGCACAAAGTGGGGCTTACAGTGTGAAGTTGATAGTTCGATAGACCTGAACAGTCACAGTAACAGGTGGAGACAGATCTGCACAACTGGCAGCACAAAATGGCTTTCCTCTGGCCACACAAGGGTACTGTAGGAAAAAGTAAATGGACAGAGTTTTGGCACTTGATTTAAGTGGACAACTCCTTTTATTTCCATCTTTCAAACTAACCAGTGTTTCTCAGCAGGTTGGGAAGATGCATCTCCCACCTGTCCTCAGGCAGGACTTTGAGCTCAGAAATGCTCCTTAGGCCTCAATGAAGAGCTCGTGGGCTGAGCTCCTCAGGCTCGTCAGAGACCACGCTCCCAGGAACAGATGCTGGTAATGAGTTCCTGTTTACCAACAAACAGCTTTGGAAACTTGCCTGAATAGTGACCCCAGGGGAACAACATTTTTGTTATCAAACCTGCGAAGAAAGTTACCCCCAACTCATGGCCAGGGTGGAAAATTAGCACAACTAAAGCCCATTCTTCTGCGATCCTGCAAAGAGCAGTCCTAAATGAGACCCTTTGAGCTCTCCTGGACTGCCATGGCCTGTGATGTTTTCTCCCAGCATAAGAAACACTGATACATAAGACAGGATTATTGTTCTGCTTTTTATTACTTGTTGAAGTCAAAATAAAGGGCAAGATTATGATAGATCCATGAAAATGTGAAGATGAAGAAGAGCCTTAATTCTCAGTCCACACATGGTTGAAGAACAGGATAGCAGAATAGTCTGACCTTCACTCTGAAGGAAAGGGAGAACAAGTGCATTCACAGATGACCACGTCGGAGAGAGAGCGCTACATGAAATTTGTGTTTTGAAACTAATTAATGGGTCAATTCAAAAGCAAAAAGGGCCACACCAATACCAGACATACTCTTTATAGAAAGATTGACCCCAGGAACTGTTTTTGTTTGTTTGTCTGTTTGTTTTGCAAGATCTAGATTAAAGTGTGGTAAAGGATATTACATTAAAATAAATATATAAACCCCTCAGCAGATCTGTCACAGATAGCACCACTCAAATACTGTAGAGAAAAGGCAAAACAATATTTACCCTCTGTGTAAGCAGCACTTTCACAGGAGACTCCCAGCTCTGTTCACTCTGGATATAGTTGACTCACATGCTCTTTCCTGCTAGAAGACACAGGGAAGATAAATAAATAAATAAATAAATAGGGCTGCCTCCAAATGACTGTCCTCTTCCTTAGCCTCATTTTTATCCACAACATATCCTCTCTGTATATTCTTAGGTGTGTTCAGGTATGATTTGACATTAGTAGGTGGTTTCAACACAGAATTTTTCTGCATCATGACTGTGCAAGCACTAGGAAATAGTGAAAGACTCATCATTTTGGTGGCCTGGGCTTCCTTTTCTACCCTGATATTTTGAGGTTAAAGATGACTTTCCAATGTCATGGCAGGGGGACAGTATTTGGCTGCCTGGTGGCAATGGCAGTAAGTGTTGGATGCAGATTTCAGCTTGTCAGGGTACTTCAGTTCTGTCATGCTAAATTTGTAATAATGGCTCTGCAGTGCTTTCAGTGACCTACACAGCTAATGACCTCTGGTCAGCATCAGGCACCTTGTTTAGTTAGGTCAGACAGCAAAATTTACGTCTCTGCATGTTTCTGTTGACTTTTTTCTAACCATGGTTTCAGATGACTTCCAAAAGCAGGACAGAATTTGGGATGATAAACTTCCACAGCCCTCTGCTCATGCAGTAACTTCCCAAAGACAGTTATCACAGGGAAATTCTTTTTTTCTCCCCAGCTCTGAAGTGTCAGAAATGATTTTACAAAGCTGAGCACAGCTGGTGCAGCAGCCTGACTACCTTTAAGTGTATTGTCTGAGTCATTTGCACACCTGGAGTTACCAAAACCTTCCCCTTGTTGTCTATCCCCACTTCACTCCCTTGCTGGGACCCTTTGTGTGGAAAGAGCTCCTGGCACTTTCATACAAGATTCAGGAAAAGAGAGTGGGCCAGGATACTGGAGATGTGGAGATGTGGAGTGTCCAACCAAAAGTGTGGTGCTCCAGTAATCACCATGTCTGAAATTCTGGGTGGTTTCCAGTGTGTTCTGTACCTTCTGTGGTGCTAGGACAGGCTGCTGCAGAGGGGGAGGAGACCTCTTATCCTGTTTGTTCTCCATCTCTCCTTTATTCTGCTTCTTCCCGTCAATATAATTTTGGTTTCACAGTCACAATCAGATTTGCTGAGATGACAACAAGGCATTCCCATTTTTTTTGCAGGTTAGTTTTCAGCTGTACCAGCCAATGGATCCAGCTTTATGTTTTGCTGCACAATCAGTTAATGCAGTGTGGTGGAAATAAGGGATGTAGAGAGAGCTGCAGCCCACAGCTACACTGAGTCAAGCATAATGTGAAACTGAGTTTTTGGGATGCACTCACCATCCACGCAAACACTTGCACCTGCTCCGTGCTGTCATGGGCAACAGGGAGCAAACCAAGTCCCTCTAGCAGTAACTTGGATTTCGACTGAATTATGCCACTCCTGAGAAACTGATCACAATTGTGAAAGAATGGCAGAGGCCACACAGCTGCATTTCCATGAAGTGAGAGCTCAGAAATCCAGAACCCAGGTCGGCTCCAGAGATTCCTGATGAATGCTCTGAGTATTCCAAGAAGTAGATGAGTGTGCCAGGTTGGTGCTAATCTGCAACATCCAGCTTGTTTGGCATTGTAAGATGTCTGATGTAATAACACAGCTAATTATATGAAACTAGAAACTAAAAGCTATCAATTATATCTCTTTGATCTCAAAATCATGGATTGGTTTGACTTGGAAGGGACCTTAAAGCCCATCCAGTGCCACCCCTGCCATGGGCA